>NC_136012.1:28641837-28691837 GCF_048128805.1 Centroberyx gerrardi
TTTCTCCATTCACATTGCCTGACAACACATTCATTTCTGTTCCAGTCACATTGCTATTGGAAAAATACATTAAATAACATGCAGCAATATTCCACTGCAAAATAATAAATCCAAGACTAAAATACATAAAAATAACAATGAAATTAAATATTTTAAATCAGTTTCAGATTCTGCTTTCCTTCCTTATTTAAAGCAGCTGAATCAGTTTTAGCTGTTTACATCTGAAATTAAACTGTTTGTGACCAATTACATTAAAGTAAAAATTTTAAATTGTCCCAGAATGTGTTGACATTACAGTTTGGTTTATGTCTAAATAAGTCAAGAACTATTCTATAATAATATAATAATAATAAAATAATAATAATTGCGTACATTAACTCACAAATGCGTGGACACACACACACACACACGCACGCACACTCAAATATAAATACAATGGCATGTACACACACCTGCAATAATGCACGTATGCGCAACACACACACACACACACACTATATGTCATTCATCTGAATTATATTGTAAATCTGTAAATAAAGTTTTTCAGTCATCTGCATCGACGAGAAGAAACTGTAACAAATCTTCTGAGATACTAGTGAAATAAAATATATTGTTTTTATATATATTTGAATATTCTTCTCCTGTATGTCAGTCAGGAGGAAAACTGCGAACTGGAACATGAAGCTGCTGGACGAGTCAGATTTCAGAGTTTCATATCATGATGCAACTCACAGCTTCAGATCATTATTAATGAACATTAAAGAGACAAAAGTATAAATATAAAAAGTATAAAGTATAACAAAATATTAGAAAGTAGCATGTACAGCTGAAAGTATTTGATCAAACTGACTGAAACGCTGCAGAAAAGAGGAGAAAACATCTGAGGATTTCACATAATAATAACCAATTATTATTATTATTATTATTATTATCATTCATATTATTATTAATAATATTTCTGACAGATTATCTTACAGGTTACAGTGTGTATGTGTCGGACTTTGTGTTTACATTCATGAAACCCGTCTGCTTTTACTCTTAGACATTCTCACACTGAACGCCTCGCCACATGTACTAATTACACACACACACACACACACACACACACACACACACACACACACACACAGTGCATCAGTGTGTCAGGCTCTCAGTCTAAAGACTAATTTGTTGGTAATTGCAGCATGACAGGAGCAGCCATTCCACATCCAGCCGGTTTCCTAATGAAGAGCGACACTGTGAGGGAGAGCCAATCAGGATCAGCCAGCCGTTTATCCTGCCGCCGCCCGGGCCGAACACCACCGCCGTGCAGACCGCCGCCGCGCAGACCGCCGCCGCGCAGACCGCCGCCATGCAGACCACCGCCACACAGACCGCCACACAGACCGCCGCCACACAGACCGCCGCACAGACCGCCACACAGACCGCCGCCACACAGACCGCCGCCGTGCAGACCGCCACACAGACCGCCGCCACACAGACCGCCGCACAGACCGCCACACAGACCGCCGCCGTGCAGACCGCCACCGCACAGACCGCCACCTCACAGACCGCCACAATACAGACCGCCACTGTCCCACAGCAGACCGCTGACCGTCCCACAGACCGCTGTCCCAAACTTCCCAGAATTCAGTTTTGTTGAATCATCGCAAAACTACAGGACGGCTACTACAGTTTGTCGCTGAACCAAAATGGCCGAAGCAAACTCCTGCTCGTTTATGCGCAGGGTTCGTAATAATAAGACGAAGAAGAAGAATTATTATCATTATTACTATGAATATTTCTATAGCGGTTCAGCAGTCAGTCAGCCAGGCTGGCTGGTTCATTAACATTCCAACACATTACACAGACTAATGTAATCTGATTACTTTCACTTAGTTTCAAATTACTTTGCCATATGGGAGGTACAAAGTGAAAAATTACAAAGTTTAGTTAAATTAATTTCACATTTGCGAATTAAAAAAAAACCCAGAAATGTTCTTATCTGCCTCATCGTAGTTTAAACGGCCTTTCACTTATTAAAAGTTTATTAAAAAGTAAAACTGAAAGTATTAGAAGTATTTTTCTCTTTTATCTGTACTCAGAAACATTCTGCTTACTGTAAATGAGATTAACTGACAATATTGAGACTAAAATTAATTATTTGCATTATTATTATTTGTGTCACCTGATAATCTGGATTTTGTTGAATTATTGATTCATGTGTTTGGTACGACCAGATTTTTTTCTACTGACGTAACAAGATTTCTGTTTCTGTCATTTAATACAGAAAAAAAACATTTGAACTGGAAATATTTTGGAATATAGATCCTACTCTCTATTGATCATCAATAACTCATATTACGAATGTCTTTATATTTATAGATATTACAACATAATATCATGAAGCTGGGAGGCAGCGAGTGGAGGCGGAGGTGGTGAGGCGTTCAGGTTCAGTAAATCACAGTTTTTCCAGGTTCCAGATGGTTCTGCAGGTGGATTTATTCGGGATCTGATCGTTCCTCTTCAGGTTCTGTCCTGAGGAACGTCGACGCTCCGGACGCTTCGCTCCTCTGCAGGATGGATGGAGAAGAACTGAAGCAGCTGGACGTTTCCTCCACTCAGCTGTTTCCCCCAAACATCCTTTACCCACACTGTCCCTGTCACACACACACACACACACACACACCTGCCCCGCCACTGCACATCACACACACACACATTTACTGACACTTTCCCTGTCAGAGATCTACTGCAGGTCTGACACACACACACACACCTGCTGTAGGACTGCAAATCACACACACACACACACACACACATTCAGAAACACAAACACACTTGCACACATGAACTGATACATGCAGGGACACACACACACATACACAGCTGTGAACCTATGCATGTTCCTGCACACAAACACACACAATACAGGTATGTTGCACACACACTCACACACACTCTCTCTCACACACACACACACATACAAATGAAAATGCAGCAGAAAGTGCATTTTTCTCGCCGGGTGGAAAAATAAGACGTAAAGAAAGCGAGCGAGCGTCCAGCAGGCCGCTTCATCCTGTGTCCCGTCCCGTCCCGTCCCATCCCGTTCCGCCCCCCGTCCCGTTCCGCCCCCCGTCCCGTCCTGTCCCGCTCCATCCCGCACACCGAGGGTTGGCGACTGGAGCTGATTGAGCCGATGACGGATGGAGCCACGCGAGAAGAGGAAGAAGAAGTGGGAATCCCTGGATGACGATTATTCACCTCAAACCTTATTCACCCCCCCCACATACACACACACACACACACACACACACCTACCCCCCCACCCCCCACCCCCCCCCTCAGCGCTTGGGAACCTGTAGTTTATTACCCCCCCCCCCTTCTCCCAGCAGACAAAGATAGGGCGGGGAGGGCAGGATCCGTCACTCTGCAGGGTTTTCAGTGTCAGGCAGGGTCGAGGGAAATCTGTTCAGCTGGAGCAGGACGGCCCACACACACACACACACACACACACACACACACACATACACACACACTACACACACACTCTCCCAAACATAGATACCTTACATATTGTACTCATTATCACATTAACCAATAGATATTCATAACATATGTACAAACACAAATACTCACACACACACACACACACACACACACATACACAGACACGCAAATTACAGACACGCACACACAGATATATAAAATATACTCATAAGCACAAAAACACAGTTGTAGTACATGTGCACATACACACAAAATTATATATCTATCATATACATATACACACATACTCGCCCACACACACACACACACATTCAATACACATTGATGCCTTACATATATTTATAAACACAGTAACAAATACATACATATACACACACACTTATGTTATATATACACACATGCACAAAATCATACATTTAGGCCTATTATATATATATACACACACATGCACGCCCACACACACACACATATTCATATATCACATCTGCACACGCACCTTCACACACACAGATACTGTTTTAAATTTACACACAGTACTTGCATACACACACACACAGATAGACTGGCATACGTTACATACACACACCTGCACACACACACACACACATAGTACTGTTTTAAATTTACACACAGTACCTGCATATACACACATTCACAGACAGACTTACATATATTACAAACACACACGTGCACAACTTGCGCACACACACACACACACACACACACACACTACAGCAGACAGTAAAGCCATGCTAGCAGGTTTTTCCTGTCTGACAGATTCAGAGTGAAGCTGAATCCAAACCGGAGTCACAGGTTCGATTCCCACAGCTGCCACAGTGTCCATGAGCAAGACACTGACCTCTGACCTGCCCACGTGTGTGTGTGTGTGTGTGTGTGTGTGTGTATGTGTGTGTTACAGCAGGACACGCAAAGAAAATAATAAAATAATCCCAAATCTACTGTATGTAATGTGACGATAAGCTTCTGCAAAGACACACACACACACACACACACACACACACACACTGAACCAGGCCGTACAGCGACACAGTGACGTGTTTTTAACAGATTTCTCCAGACGGGATTCAAACCCGCAACAAGAACAGACACACACACACACACACACACTGTGCTTTCTGTCGCTCAGCAGGCAGAGGCTGGACGACTTCACATGTAGAAAACAGAGAGAGAAAACCGAGTCCGGTCTCCTGTACGGAAACATAATCCTGCAGAACGAGACGAGGCTCGAAAACCTCTGACAGGCAGACTGAGGGTTTTAAAAACAGCTGAGGGAACCAGAGCAGCGACAGAAACAGAAACAGAAACAGAAACAGAAACAGAAACAGAAACTGAAACATCTCCGTGTTTCCTGTCGATTTTTACTCAAATAAAAGGTGAAGCGGAGCAGAATGAAACCAGCAAGCAAACTGTGGAGAGATTACTGCAGGAGACGCTCAGGTTAAACATCAGCTCTCCTGCAGGGTTCCCTCTGTGTGGAAGTGAAGTGAATCTCCAGTTTACGACACACACACACACACACACACACACACACACACACTCTTCTGCATATTGATAAATCACATTCAGACTTTGCCATTTGAACCCGCAGCAGCAGATCAGGAGGTTTGAAGGGAAGCTGTCATGTGAACAGCTGCTGACAGATTCCCTCCTTCGGCCCGATCAGGTAGCAATTACTGATCAATAAGCGGAGTGTTGCTTCTGTTTGCTGCCTGTGAACAGCATGGCATCGCTTTCTGACCTTATTTATATCTGACAGCGATATAATTTCCAACGCACATAAACCATAAAATAAATACACAAACAGCTGTGGGTGTTTTTATACAGTTCTGCCTCGGATCTGTGCGTTATTTATTAAGCGAACGAGTTTTAAAGGCGAGTTTGTTTTCTTCAGAGTTTAGTAATAATACCGATTAAACATTAAGAGATTGTTTTAGGAGTTAAAATATTAAGAGAAGAAGAAAATCCTCCTTCAGTGTTTTACTGAACCTCAAACTGTTGGGTGGATTTTTTTTTTTTTTTCGACGGCGAGCGTAAAGACGAGCGGGCGTTTCTGAACGGCAGGCGGGGGGGGGGGGGTCAGGGTGGGTGTCAGGGTGGGTGTCACCGGGCGTCCTGCACATTCTGACCCTCTGCAGCAGCGGTTCTCAACATGGGGTCCGGGGACCGCCAGGGGTCCTTGCAGGGGTTCCAGAGGGTCCCCCAGCAAACTGATGAATTGTTAAACTTCAGTATTATTTCATTTTCAAGAAGTTAACACAATTAAAGAATGTAGAAGAATGACTGATCTGATCATATTTTCTCTGTTATCTCTCTACCTGCAATACAGACAGTCGTGGGACTCTGGACAAAATCATATCTGACAATAAAAATATTCTCTGAGAGACAAAATCTGATTAAACGGGGGTCTGTGGCTCTAATGTGGACTAAAGTAGGGTCCTTGATATGAAAAAGGTTGAGAATCACTGCTGTAGTGTCATGGCATCCACTCACACACACACACTAATGTAATATTACTATATTATAGACATGGGAAATACCATAATACAGCATTTCCGTATATGTTGAACTGGTTGTGTTGTATCTGTTTCTTCCTCCATACAGATATATGAATATGTATGCAACATAAACGTCAAATAATTCCAGGTGTAGTACGACTGTGTTTTACATTTCCACATCATTAACTGGGGAAATAAAGGAGTTTTAATGTGATGTTTGTATTTAAAAGGAGGCTGTGAGTCTGTAGGAGCCAGGTGAGCAGAGCAGAAGCAATAATAACCTGATATAATATGCATCAGACTGGAATACTTCCTCATAATAAACTGCATGTGATGTACATTAAACTGCAGGTTTACACACTTCAGGCTTCTGGGATCATTTTACCTTCCGCTGTCAGACTTTACAGTAAAATAAAACTTTGTAACAGCAGCACAAATTTAAATACTACAAATTCAATTCATCTAGTCTTTTTTACTTTTTTATTTTTCCCGCTTTGTCGTTGAGTTTAAAACTGAAATAACATTTTATTCACCACAAAATCTGATTTCTGCCAAATTACATCCAAACAGTATTTCTATAATTCCATATGAACAGAGCTGAAGATATTTGACATGATGTAGAAATATTTTGAAATGTAAAATAACATCCAACACTCAGTTAAAATATTTAAAGATGATGAGTGTGTGAGGTTGAAGCAACACATCTGCCTCTCTGGAAGTGTAAAGGCATCAGATGGATTTATTCCTCTCTCCTCTGTTCAGGTGATTTAAACTGGAGGCAGTGCGGGAATCCTACATTGATTTTTTTTAATAAACTGGTCAGATATCCCCCCTCCACACACACACACACACACACACACACACACACCCTCCACCCCCCTCTGCCTCCCAGGAGCCACATCTGAAATTTAGACCCTCAAACCTCAGAATTACCATCAGAGTTTCACCAAAAAACACTTTGATTTTCTCTCTGGAGCTTTCAGACCAAGAGAGGAGAGACTGCAGAGGGTTTTAGCATTATTATAGATGATACTGCTGTATTATAGGCTACTATTACAATTATTGACTTTACTTACAAACGATGCTATTATTATTATTATTATTATTACTATAGTGATTCTAAAAGATCCAGATTTATTGAAACCCTTTGCTTTGGATCTGAGTGAATCTCCTGGATCTTAGTTCTTCATCAGTTTTAAAACAGAATAATGTTGAATCTAATTATTTCAGACTGGACTCATCAGTGTGAGTTGGGTCTGTGTGTCGGTGTGTGTTTGTAATTCCTGCAGGTCAAACGGTGAATTATTCCTCCTGTAGAGGAGAGACTGGAGCCTTCAGTTTCACACTGTGGCTCAGTTAAATGTTCCTTTATTTGTTCCCCTTATTACCTGATAAATATCCTATAAATATCTTATAAATATTCTATATAAATTCGACCCACCGCCTAAAATCGACTATCTTAACTCTTAGAGGAGAGAAAAACGTTTTGTAGTTTTCTGTGATTTACTTAAATGTTCCTTAATTTATTCCCCTAATTATCCTGTAAATAGTCTTTAAATAATATTATAAATATCCTGGAAATCAGACGCAGCGACTGAAACTCCACCGCGCGCTGAACTCCCGGTCATCGCGGCGCGTAACCGCGCTCTTTACGCACGGCGTGTTTCTAAAGGAAGAGGCTTTATGACAATAAGTGCATGTCAGATTTATTGAAATGAATTATCTGATCTGCAGTGTGGAGGATGAAACGTTTACTTCATGTTGAGGTTTAACTGAGACAGATGTGAAAGCCCGCGGACTGGCGCGGCGCCGGCCCGTTACACCGGCAGGTAAACAGCTGAACCTGAACCCGCACAAACCCGCAGATACGGCGGAGATCCCGCAGCTGATAACAGTTAGCTCTAAAACCTCCAACCTGCCGATAGATAAGACTGAATGACTGTAGACTGACCGGGTGTGAGGATCTGCTCAGAGACCAGAGGAACATCAGTCTGACGGTTTGGTTTGTGATTCTAGATAAATTCCTGCTGGTTCTGTCTTGACCTTTACTCTCCATCACAACACTGGAAACTACCAGATCATCCAGACTCTTTTTAAGGCTGAAACTGAAACTCAGACCCTCCGCAGCCAGTGAAGCCCGGTGGGATGATGGGCGGCGTGAGGTTTCAGACTGAAAGTCCTCAGTCTGTCTGTGGAGTCTGTGTTTAAATTCCTGCAGGTCAGTTAATTATTTTATCTTTTCGAGGATTAAAAAGAGGAGAAGCTCCACAGTTCAGACTGAGACTCAGTTTCTTTATTTCCCCTGCAGTTAAATCAGAGCCTGGACTGAACTGAACACAACTCTTTCCAGAGGAAATCGCCATGTGGTTTAACCGGTGGCTTAGTGAAGCGCCTCTTATTGTTGGCGGGTTTGATTTGGTATTTACGTTGTATTTACTTGGTATTTACTTAATATTATCTTGGTGTTTACTTGATATTATCTTGGTATTTACTTGGTGTTCACTCGGTATTTACTTGTGTTTTAACCTCTGCGCGGCTCTCAGCGTTAGACTAAAGGAAACCTCCGTGCGTGTCACATTTGTTCAAACGGATCCTGGAAGACGCAACATCACCTTCATGCTGGAGTTTTAATCAGCAGCCTGACACTAATCAGTGAATCTGCACCGGCCCGGTAAACCGGAGAGCAAGTAAAGCCTAACGACCGGGTGAAAACTTGGTGTTTTATTCGGTGTTTTACCTCTGCGCTGCTGTGTTCGCGTCCAAAATCCCTGCGCCCTGCATCCAGGAGCGGACCGGGGTCATGCCGGTGGGGAGCGGCTCCTCCTTCATGGTCAGGGCCCCCCGGGGGAGGCTGTCCTGGATGGAGAACATCAAAGTGTCCTACTGGGAGCTCGGTCTTCACCAGAAATAAGAAGAACAAGAATAATCCTCCCGTACCAGCCACTCAAAAAGCCAAAGGACCACCTGGATTAACGTGCAAAAGACCAGCGAGGAGGAGGGGGGACAAGCGGCTTCCCCAAAGTACCGGGTCCTGATCCAGAGAAGAGCCCGGATCCCTCTGGGTTTCTCCGGGTTGTTTTAGATCCCAGCCCCGGCTCACAGCGCCCGGGCTTTAAACCGGTGTCTCTCTGAAGTTAAAAGAGGGCGGAGAGAGGCTTGGAGAGCAGTAAGAGCATCTCAGAGGAACAGCGAGGAAGAGAGAATCAGCCGGGATCTGGAGAGCCTGACGCCGGGAGGACGGAGCGGGGAGAGCCGGATCAGAGGGAGGCGAGCAGCCGTGGATTGTGGAAAAATGAAAAGTGGGATAAAAAAACAAGCCACCGCTTCAAAAAGGAGTAAAATGAAATGATTAGCAAACAAGAGGGAGGGACGGACCGTGGAAGGCTGGTTCTCCCGGGGGAAAAGGGGGATTGGGCAGCGAGAAATCTCATCCCCTCCCTCCCCGGCTCTTTATGGCTCCTCTGTCCCGGCGGAGAGCTCCTTCTCCCGGGTCCGGGGCTCCGGCGCTCCCCGGGGACCGGCGTGGACCCGGAGTGGGCGGGGACAAGCCCAAATAAGGAGAACTCATTTGAATATTAGTCGCGCCTCTGGGCTCTCATTGGCCGAAGTCACCCGTTGCGTCACGATTTTTTTGAATTCGCGCCCCAAATAAGGGTTTCCGCGTGTTCCGCCGTGCGCGCTGCAAAAAATGACGTTTGGATTAAAGATTGAGGATTAAAAACAACGCGGACAGGTTCCAGTTGTGTTGAATTAGAGAATCCAGACATATTTACACTCTGAAACAGTTTAATAACTGGAGCAACATGTGATGATGATGTGAAGTGAGACAGGAGAAGTGTAAACTCAGATATTTAACCCGCTCTGTCTCCGCCTGTCCAACAAGACACTTCATCAACTCCTCAGTCCTCAAACATTCATTTTTTATTCAAATAACAGAGAAAATCTGCTGTTGTTGTTCCACTTTTCTCCAATGCTGTTTCTCTTGCACGGATCCACTGCGCTGATCTGCTTTATTCCGCTTTGTTTCAATAAACTGAGTTTGTTTCTGCAAAATCCCTGAAACAAGTGAAGCTGCATTAGAAACCAGTAGAATCACGTGGCGTCATCATCCGATTCTTTCACTTTTTATTGAAGAAAAAGTAGATTTGATTTGAAGACTGAACTGCAGATGAAATGACGGACAGGCGGGTTCAGACCGCTGGACTTCACCTGTCCAGGTCCTGAACTGATCCAGGAGAGTGAGTGTGTCAGATGGAGCTCATCAATACCAATAATCTATAATCTATGATCTGTATTGACTTCCTTCAGTCTGGATTAACTGGTTCCATTTGATATAATCCGCTCTGTCACCCAGCGCGTTTGGCACAAATTTGCACTTTTACGCACGGGCATATGGCACGCACACACACACACACACACACACACACACACACACACACACAGAAACACGCTCGCCCTCTCTCCTTTACACTCTCTCTCTCTCTCTCTCTCTCTCTCTCTCTCTCTCTGTCACACACACACACACACACACACAAACTCGCCCCTCTCTGTCCCACTCTCTTTCTCACGCACGCACGGTCACACACACACGCGCACGCACACACTCCCGTATCAGGTGGGAAAGCCACTAACAAGCAGCGTGTTGTATCTGTTCCTGTCTGCTGTGATCAGAGGAAACCTTTTGATTTTAATTTCACATTAAACACACTGAAGATCCGGCAATAAATAATAATAATAATAACAATAATAATAATAATAATTACAATAATAATAATAATAATGTTACAGGCCGTCTCTGATCCGCTCCGCTTTCTGTTTTTGCTTTCTGACATTTTCAGCATCATTTTCATCGCAGAGCAGAAATTCCTCTAATTAAGCAAAACTCCAGAGCCGCTGATTAAATATTTATCCTCCTTTAGCCCGCTGCTCCTCTGGGACACGAACGTCTGGAAGCTGCGAAATATTTCTGTGGAAGGAGAGAAAGTCAATGAGACGCTGCGAACATGTTGAGAGGAAGAGGAGGAAGAGGAGGAAGAGGAGGAAGAGTCTGGATTACAAATCAGACTGGTGACTCTTCCAGCCGTCTGACGATAATAATATTAATAATAATAATAGGTATAAAATTACTATTTCTACGAATACTACTAATAATAATCATAATAAGTATAATAATAATAGACTTATAATAATAATAATATTAATAATGATATTAATAATGCTGGTGATACAAGTAATAGCAACAATAGAAAAAGAATAAAGGAAGAACAATACTAATAATTAGAATTATAATGTTGATAACAATTATAATACTAAGAATACTAATACTACTAGTAGCCTACTACTACTAATAATAATTAATTCGTTTAAATATAGCCTTATCTTTTATTATTATAAGGACAATATGCCATGTTGGAAATCTTTTTTTTTTTTTATAACTCCAGATTGTTGTTACATTTCTCTTTCAACTTCCTCCATTATAATTTTTCATTTCTCTCCACTGACATCTGGACATCAGGCCTTTATTTCTATTTACTTTCATGTTATTTTATCTTATGTTATTTATAATTGTATTTATTTTGCTCCTGTTCCTCACTGTCCTCCTTCAGGTTAGAGACGAGGAGTGAAGGCCTTTAACACACACACACACACACACACACACACACACACACACACACACACACACACACACATGAATCCTCCAGGGATGACAGGCTGCAGACAGAACATGAAGCTCCAAACTCTGTTAGAACCCTGATGTTAGAACATTGATGTTAGAACCCTGATGTTAGAACACTGATGTTAGAACACTGATGTTAGAACCCTGATGTTAGAACACTGATGTTAGAACACTGATGTTAGAACACTGATGTTAGAACATTGATGTTAGAACACTGATGTTAGAACATTGATGTTAGAACACTGATGTTAGAACCCTGATGTTAGAACACTGATGTTAGAACATTGATGTTAGAACACTGATGTTAGAACACTGATGTTAGAACACTGATGTTAGAACATTGATGTTAGAACCCTGATGTTAGAACACTGATGTTAGAACACTGATGTTAGAACACTGATGTTAGAACATTGATGTTAGAACACTGATGTTAGAACACTGATGTTAGAACATTGATGTTAGAACACTGATGTTAGAACCCTGATGTTAGAACACTGATGTTAGAACATTGATGTTAGAACACTGATGTTAGAACACTGATGTTAGAACACTGATGTTAGAACATTGATGTTAGAACCCTGATGTTAGAACACTGATGTTAGAACACTGATGTTAGAACACTGATGTTAGAACCCTGATGTTAGAACACTGATGTTAGAACACTGATGTTAGAACCCTGATGTTAGAACACTGATGTTAGAACACTGATGTTAGAACCCTGATGTTAGAACCCTGTGTTCTCTACAGCAGAGGTGAGGAACCTGAACATCAGACCTCAGAGAACCAGATTTCATCCTAAGGAACCCAACTGGCAATCTGCTGTTAGATCTGGTTCAGCAGAGAAACCCTTCAGCATCCTCAGCCTCTCTGTCTCTCTGGACCAACATCTAGTCAATTAAACATTATGGAAATTCAACTATTCCTCAATTTGACCAAGGAACCCTGGAACCTCCTGCAGGATCCCTGGAGTTCCTCGGATCCCGCTCTGGTTCTTTGGTCTTGTACCGCAGCAGAACCAGGTCTGGTGTTGTGAAGAACCGCTTTGGAAACATCTGAATCAGCAGAATTAATTTCTGTTTTGTTAAAAGTTCAGCCGACAAAACGCAGCAGAGCCGATCAACACAAACTGAAATCAATACACAGAAATGGAAATATTGCCCTTTAAACTGCACACTCTGAGATTATAGTAAAGGGTTCTATATAGAACCGGGAAACGGTTCTTCAGGCTTGGTGCCACAGCAGAACCTTTTCAGAACGGGTCTCTACAGCTCCAGACTCACACGGTTCCACACAGAACCTTCATGATGCTGCAGAGAACCTTAAAGAACGAATGGAACGCCCCAAACAGCAGAACTAAAGGAGCTTTTTAAGAACCACACTGGGTTCTGTTTTACCAGTTTTTATTTTATTTTATTTTTATTTTGACTAAATGACTTTATTAATTCTCCTGTTCTCATAATGAAGATGATGTGTGAAAGACAGATGGCGCTTTGTTCTCTAATGTTCTGCTGAAATAATCCAGAAGAGGATCAGACTGCAGACAGAGAGCGCCTCCTGGTGGAGAGAGAGAGAGAGAGAGAGAGAGAGAGAGAGAGAGAGAGAGAGAGAGAGAGGAGAGAGAGAGGGAGAGAGAGAGAAAGAGGAGAGAGAGAGAAAGAGGAGAGAGAGAGAGAGAGAGAGAGAGAGGAGAGAGAGAGAGAGGAGAGAGAGAGAGGAGAGAGAGGGAGGAGAGATAGATAGATAGATAGATAGATAGATAGATAGATAGATAGATAGATAGATAGCAGTACAGAATATAGATGAGAATAAAACAAATTCAGACAATAAGAAATAATACAATAAAACAAGCGATCACAGGACTCAACATGTTGAAAAAGCAAAAGATTCACAGATACACAGACAGACAGATAAAGACACTTTATTTATTCCAAAGGAAAATACAACTGGCTGATAATTACTAAACATAATAAAACCCTGTTTCACCTGACATGTTCACATTTCAACATTTGACACAATAATTACATTAAATGGTGCATCCAACTCATAAAAAAGCAACTTAAACATAAGAATTTTAACATAAAAATCTTTCACTTAATCTCTAACTTTTGGCAAAACTCTGTTTCCACCATACAGTTAAAGAAAGAAAGAAAGAAAGAAAGAAAGAAAGAAAGAAAGAAAGAAAGAAAGAAAGATATATTTTGCAGTCGACACAGAGCTACAGTTCCCGTTTTCCTCTTCCTCTTTTTCAGAAAGTCTAAATCAAAGTTAATATTGGTTTAAATAGTTTAGATTTCAAATTAAAACTGATCCCTGATGTTCAGCTTCAGCTTTCACTTCCTGTAAAGTTAAAGACTCGTTATCGTCCGGCTGGTTTGATGTTTACTAAAATATATTTATAATATCAGCTAACAGTTTATCATACAGCAGCTTCAATATTACAGTAACAGCAGAGTTTCCATATTAAACAATATATCGATATCCATCAGTATTTGTCAGACTGAAACAGGAAGTTATTCCAGATGAAAATCAGTCAACTGTTACCCCCTCCAACACACACACACACACACAGACACACACACACACACACACACACACACACACACACACACACACACACACACACACACACTCCCCTCAGTGAGTCTCGTCTTCTTCCTCTGACTGAACTGAAACGTGAAAATCCAAACAAATCCTCCGTCTTTCTTCTGATGTGAATCAAAGCCTGGTGGATCAGAGGATCCTGGAGCCACAGACCTCCTGCTGCTGCTGGGGTCACGACCCCAGTGTAACCATCTGAGGGGCACTTAACCCCCAGACACCCCCAAAAACCCTAAACTCCCCTAAATACCCCTAAATGCCCTAAATACCCCCAGACTGCCCTAAACAGCCTGACTGTCCCATCAACCTGCACTATCAATCACCTCCATTAACTTCACACACACACACACGCACACACACACACACACACGCACACACACACGCACACACACACACACACACACACACACACACACACACACACGCACACACACACACACACACACACACACACACACACACACACACACAGGTAGATAGATGACACAACTGAATCACCTTTATGAACAGAAGTCAGTCTGTTAGATGAACTCAGTAAAGACTCATATTTATTTATAATGAATCTACGCTTTCTTATGTCAGTCTGTTATGTTTTACAGTATTTGTTATATATGTTATATATGTTATATTATGTTATATATGTTATGTTTGTCAGGTTTGATGGTGTTAACTCAGCACTTGGCTTCAGGGAGTCAAACTTCGATCTTACAGTTTTCATCATAATAAAAGCAAGAATAACTTTCCTTCCTTGCAAAAATCCTCAGAAGAGAGTTTCTATTTAATAAAAACTAAATGTCAGTAGAGTTCAGTGTTTCCTCTCAACTCACACTGATTCAGTTTCTAACACTTTATCAGAGAAGAGAGAAACCTTTTGTTTTTAAATGATTTCAGTTTCTGATTTTGAACCCAAATGGAAGTGAAGAAAGTGATTTAATGTTTTTTTTATTTCAGGAGTCAAGACAATAAAACTAGAAAATAGAAAAAGGTTTTGTAGACTTTTGATATCTGTTGGAATATTTTTGTCTGCCTGTTTGCCTAAAACTACAATTACTACTTCTAGTACTACTACTAACAATATTAATAATAATATCAGTCATTTGTCTTTCTATGTGAGCAGGTTTTTATCTGTGAAGATTAATAATATGACATGTTGTGACTTTGCTGCAGACACATCAGGTTGAACTGACTGTGTTGATCAGATGCTGCTGAAAAATAATATCAAAAATGTAACTTTAGAAGAGTTTTTCAGTAGTTTGGAGCCTGGATCTGCTCAGAAAATGCAGATATTTGGGTTTGGACAGACAGTTTCCAGCATCACATCTCTCCCACCTGACAGGAGCAACTTCACATGTTCAAATACTTTTTATCTCTAAATGAATCACATGAGTTCAGTCTGTTTAACAGCTGGCTCATTTGGAGGAAGAGAAGGTGATTCTTTATATGAATATAACTGGGAGACTGGGAGATGTTTCCACTGATTAAAAGGTTTGCCAGAAAACAGGAAATAAGAGGATTTTACCTCCAACTGAAGGTGAAGAGCGCCGCCCAGTGGAGAGAACAGCAGTTACACTCAGTATACTGACAGATATTCAGAAATACACAAAGACTCAATTATTGACATGAAATGCAACACAGCAGCTGAACCATGTATCTTAAAGTGAAATATTTCGTTCCATCTGCTTCCACAAGTTAAATATAACTATCATCAGTAGTGGAAAGAGTATTAGAATGTCCTGCTGCAGTAGAAGTACTGTTACTTTACTGATACTTTACTGCAGTAGAAGTAAAAGTACCGGTGTAAAAACCTCCTTCAGTAAAAGTAAAAAGTGTGTGATTTAAAATGTCGTCAGAGTAAAAGTTCCTGAGTTCCTCTTCAGAACAGAGAACGTTGTTAGCTGTGATCTTTTCCATGTGATTCTAACAGGAGAGAGGTCAGAGTTCAAACTAGATTCTTTTCACTGGAAACATTAGAAACGACAAAATAAAGTGCAGAAACAAAGTAAAGTCAGATTCCTCTTCTCACTGTGAATGGATCCACAGTTTGTCAGTTTCTGTTGATCCAGTTTCTGTTGATCCAGTTTCTGTTGATCCAGTTTCTGTTGCTGATGGAGAGACACAATCTGTTCTGTGATGGATGGATTTAAAATGGACTGAAGGACAAAACTGCAGGAGAGATGGACTGAAGGGAAAGTCAAATTACTGACTTTAGAAAATACAAGTAACAAAAAAGCTGCTCGGTTACAGTAATGAGAGTAAATGTAATTAGTTACTTCCAGCCTTGGCTATCACATCTTCTGCTTCATACACTGCAAAATCATCAATAATTGAATCTAATTTAACATCATCAGAGTTCATTTAACACTTTCAGCCAGAGCTGTGACCAAGTCAACTTTGCTCGAGTCCCAACTCAGTCTGAAGTCTAGAGGCACAAGTCTCAAGTCTAAATGTAGAACAGCAAGTCAAGTCAGAACAAATCAAGAGTCCAGTATCAATTTAATATCTTAAAGAAAACTAAATATCTAGGACTTTTCAATGCAATATGGTTTTAATAGGATAAAAACTTGGTAAGAGCATCATGAGTTTGGTACTGATGGTGTGTTCATGTTCTGGTGGGAAAGTCCGACATCCAGGACTTCCAAGTCAGCTGATGAACAGCGTTGTGTCGGTTCAGAAAATCAAACCAGGAAGACAAACGATAAACAAACACAGACGTCCTGCAGCTGAAAGTGATGTTGAACTTTAGTGTCTTGGGTTGTGAAGCTTTCTGGACGTGATGTAACCCCAAAATCAGTTACTGGTGTTAAACACCAGTAACTGATTTGGGGTTTACACTTGTTCAGACTTCAGAACTATTCAGCAGCATGACTAGTTCTTTATGTGCTAGAAGTGATTTTCAGACTGTTCCTCCAGACAATGGCAGTGAATGGAGAGAGAAAAAAACACAACTCTCCAGTCTGCTCTACCGGAGCAACAGATCACAGAATCACTGATTTTGGGGTTTTATCATGGAGGAAGAGACATAACCCAAGACTCTACCAGAGCTACACAGAGATTTAACAAGTTAATTAGATGAACTTCATTCAGACACGTCAGGTTAGTCTGCTAATTACAAGCTGCATGTGTTTGTGTTTTCTAAACTATCTTTTCACCTTGTTGGAAGGTTAAAGGTCACTGTTGCATCATAACTCAGAAACTCCGTTTTTTACTTCATCATCCAACTTTGGTGGGTGTTCATGTGAAATTTCTAAGTAGGAAAAAAACATGAACGGGAGGTGAACTTCAGACTGACGTCACTGGTGGGGAGACACATCTATGACATTTTCATAAATTTGCCAAACTTTCCAGTGTGAGCAGCAGAGCTCAGAGGAACTGACTGCTGACCAGAGAAACTCAAACACTGGAAACCAGTTAATGTTCTAATGGTTTTATTGGTTTCTGAAACACCTCTTCATTAGCTGCCAGCTGCTGTGATTGGTCGGTGGTGGAAATGACTTTCGCTTGGCCAAAGATCTTCTATTGAGAAGATGAATCACTCAATAGAGTTTTTGCAGTTGTGAAAAAAAAAATCTACATTTGACTCCATGATGGAGGAACACTGTAGAACTGTGTGTTAGTTAATAAAGTGTAAATCTGTAGAACTGTGTGTTAGTTAATAAAGTGTAAATCTGTAGAACTGTGTGTTAGTTAATAAAGTGTAAATCTGTAGAACTGTGTGTTAGTTAATAAAGTGTAAATCTGTATCAAGCAGCTAGAAGCAGAGAGCAGCTGAGTCAGCTTGTTGTGGTGTGGCTGTAGATCCATTCAGTAACGTTCTCAGTAAAAGTGAATAGTGTGATAAGGTGGATTTGGTTACTGTGACACAGTAAACTGTCTTGTCTTTAGCCCTAGTCTCTACTCCAAAACACTCTGAGTTGTAGCTTGAGAAGAGTCAGCTCAGTTAACCTGAACAAACTGTTAGCTAGCTAACTAGCCAGCAAACACACTGAAATGAATTTTTTTTTCAGTTTGTTAGCTAATTGTCCATGTCATAATACGGGCTACATCCATTTCACAATGAATGCCAAAAAAAAAATCATTTTAAATAAAATATTCCTACCAATAAAACATCACAGATTTTTGAACAGTCCCGACCCTCCCATACAATCAAACTGCCTTTCTTAACTGATCTCCCATTGGCTTGCACTTTTGAATGATCCCTCCCTGCGTTAAGCCCCGCCCCAACAATGTTGTACTTCCATTATTGGAGGGTTAGTGACGAATCGCAAGTCAGCATCGATGCACACTCGCTGGAGGAGACTCATACTGTCCAGCTCCTGTCCCTGCTAACCAGAGGTGGGGACTCAAGTCACATGACTTGGACTCGAGTCACAGTTTGAATTGCTTGAGACTTGACTTGATGCATGAAGAGAAGACTTGAGACTTGACTTGAGACTTACTTGAAGAGAAGACTTGAGACTTGACTTGACTTGGGTTCTGGTGACTTGGGACTTGACTCTGACTTGTACTTTGATGACTTGAAAAGGTTTCTAAAGTCTTGACTTGAGATCTTGTGTTTGTGTAAATGACTTAGATTGAAAGTGATGAGATTTGTTCCAGCAGACGACTGAATTTAAATTCTGTTTTCTGAATTTGTATGGAATGATTGAATTTATTGAAGTTGAAACTGATTATAGAAATCAAACTCATGATGCTCTTACCAAGTTTTTATCCTATTAAAACCATATTGCATTGAAAAGTCCTAGATATTTAGTTTTCTTTAAGATATTAAATTGATACTGGACTCTTGATTTGTTCTGACTTGACTTGCTGTTCTACATTTAGACTTGAGACTTGACTTGACACTTGTGCCTCAGACTTGAGACTGAGTTGGGACTTGGTCCCACCTCTCCCTGCTAACTGGTTTGGGATGTGCTTCAGTATGGTGAACGTGTCACATGACGTGTCAAACTCTTGCTCTCTTTCTCTTACTATCTCTGTCACTCTCTAAAACCCACAGCCTAAAGCAACAGGTTTCACACTCTGGAGGTTGTTGAAAGGCATTCTGGGAAATGTAGGAAACCACTAACTGCAGTAGAAGAAGTAGACAAGGCAGGTAGACAGGGAGATGACAGTCATATAGGCCAAATATAATTACACAACATTTATTTATTTTATTTATTTAAGATTTATTTGGCAGGGACAGTACACATCAATCAACATTTTAGTTCACACTTCAATGTAAATGTGTCAGAGTTAGCCAAGAGGCTAATTTACATCTGTAGTCCCCGGGCAGGTCAACAACATAACAATTAGCCTACAATAAAGTAAAAAAAAACAAACAGTACATTATGTTAGGAAACATTAACAGCACAGCAGCATTAAACCGAGCGACCAGCTTGTGATACAGTATGACAGATGGGAGAAAATCATTGCGTGCATACAGCAGGGCTGCTTCAGTTGACAGGTAGGGACGAATGAATCTGAAATTGGCAAGACCAAACTTCACAGTATGGATAACCTTCTTTATGTGTTTTTTGAATGTTAAATTTGAATCCAAAATGATGCCGAGGTATTTGAATAATGATACCACTTTAAGTTTTTCACCGTTAAACAACACATCCGGCTGAGGGACCTCTGTAGTTGTTTTGGAGAAAAACATGCAAACGGTCTTACTGACATTCAGGTGCAGGCATGACTGGTTCAGCCAGTCTGATACACTGGCCTGCTTCAGATAGTTTGTATGCAGCCTGTTGTTGATAATTTATGTGAAATGTATATGGTGTAAATAATTTGTCATTACCTTTTCACAGTTATCAAATAACTGCATCATCATTAAAATGTTTTTTTCTGGAGGTCACAAAATGCTAACAAGCTTGAACTTCCGTTCAAGAGAGGAGTCGTGTTGCATTTTGAGACTTACAAAAAAAAAAAAAAACATTTTAATGATCTTGCTGTTGTTTGAAACCGTGAAAAGGTAATGACAAATTATTTACACCATATACATTTCACATAAATTATTAGAACACAGACAAAGCAACCACAGAAAATGTCGATTTATTGTTTTGCTCATAGAAACTGAATAGGATTTTGCCCTTGTACCGCACTTTGTAGCCGTGACGTTTTTGCCACGTCATCGCCATTCTTATCTATGCTGCCGCAATAAAAGTATCATCAGTGACTTAAACAACAGCATCAAAATCCCCACTCTCCGTTTTTGTCTCTCTAACCGATGTCTTTTAACAGTTTTTATATAATGCCCCAACATTGTTGCTTGTTAGTAGGCTGTGGAGGAACAGATAACGCTAGCCATTCATTCATTCATTCATTCATTCATTCAACCTCATGTCATTCATGTACCTTTGGGGCATGGAAGCCTGGGCTAAGAACAGTGTGAATCATTAGCCCTAATCTAAAAAGTGTTAGCCTTGGGTTAAATGTCTGTGTCTGAAAAGGGGTTAAACTAATCCTCGGCCAACTGTTAGCCCGGGGTCAATTTAAAATAACCCTAGGCTAAGGATGTCCTGTGTGAAAAGCCCTAAAAGCATCTATAAGACTCAATGGCCTGCAATTTCTTCCCGCCATCTTTCTCGGTGGCGTTTGCGGACCGGAAATAGCGGCAGAGTGAGACGTCTTTCCTTCTGTCACATCTTTGATAGGTATTTCTGCTACGGAAGACATTTTGAGTTGGTGCGGTCGGTTATCTGAATAGCAGCGTGAAGCCAGGCTGACGTGTTGGAAAGTCAGTCTGCTTTGTTTCGACTGACTTCTAGCTATAAATAAGACGAGGAGACGTTATAAAAAGTCGCTGACATTTATTGTTTAATCGGCGTATGTGTAGCCTAGCTAGCTAGCGCATCGCATCGAGCCAGCCACAAAACCCAGCCAAGTCCTAGATGCTAGCTAGTTAGCATCACCTAGCTGGCCTACCCTCCTCCTCCTCGACAGCCGGTCCCTTCACACAGACACAATGGCTTTAAAGCGAATTAACAAGGTAAATAACAGCCATTCCTTACATTTAATATGAACTCGAGTGGACATTTTTTTGCTTTCAAGTCGACAGAACACCAGTGTTTGTTGCTAACGCTAGCTGCCGAATATGTGGAGGCTAGCGCTAGCTTTTAGCTAGCTTGCTCTCCACCACACTGAAGCAGTCGGTCTGGATGACACACAAACATTTGATAGAAAACGTTAATAATCGTGACTATATGGGTTATACAGCAATACGGGAACGGAACTAGTAAACTAGTATGTCACTGTTAGGTTCATATTAATTGTTTCGATAGTAAGCAGCATTTGGCCAAAATCCCTGTGGCGGGGCTGTAGCTGGGCTCAGTCCAAACAATGGTCCAATTTACTGACCTAATGTTAGCTTCAGCTTTAGCTGTAGCTTCAGCCAGGCCTTCAGAAGTGTCCTATCGCCTGCTTTCATTCAGGCTCGTTAACATAGTGGAGTAACACCCAGTCTTTCAGATGGACATTTGGTATGGAGTGTCATTTTGTTCACAATTTACAATCATCGGGATTAACCTGAACCGTTTCCAATCAGAGGTTTCTCTTTCAGTTCATGCTCACACTCACAGTCAAGTGTGTGAATTCCTAACCTGCCTCATCTGAGCCGTGTTGGTGACTGTTTCTCGTCTCCAAGTCATTCAAACCTGAAAGATGAGCTGAGTGCAGGCTGTATGTCACATACCAACACACGGCAGGTTTGGTCCAGGAAACCCAAACCCTGTCACATAAGTAGTGTGTCTTGTCCCAGTGAGCTGGATCCCGTCCGGGCCTCTCTCCCCTTCTGTCCACTAGACTCATGGCGTAAAAATAGACTGCTGCTTACCCATCTGTAATAGACTGTGCCTCAGTCTGTTTCTAATGCTGCGTTCACATCGTATGGGAACGACGGTAAATACCACAGAAAATACTGTTCACTCAGCTTTCAGAAGGTAAATACTACCTGGGAACTCGGGGTTTGTGCCGTGTTCATGTCGTATTGAATTTACACTAATGTGAACTGCTGATTGGGGGGAAAACATAGGCCTCCATGTCAGCCTCGTAGTGGGGATTACAACTAGGATATGTGGGGAATTTTTGTAGGCTCTGATTTTTCCCACTTGACGTCATGATTCATGGAAGTGTGTCGACACAGGCGGTGAACATGACAACGAATCCACTGATGTCAAGTGTAGGAAGGAGGTTAATTTAAAATAAAACGAGTAATTATTTCCATCATGTAAGTCATTTTGTGATCACAGCTCTTAAAATACTGTGGCAAGACACAACGCAGTCTGGATTTCTGGTTTGTGGTTCACATTAGTGTTTGTTTTGCTGTAAAACATGAAGTCAGAGGTTTTATCACTCAGTTCATGTGTGTTAAGAGTGAAACAGCTGATCAGGAGAAACCAAAATACAGAAAACTACAATCATGGCGTCTCAATGGTTGTAAACCAAGTTGATGCTTTAAACCGTCACATTGTGCCGAGTCTTTCTTCCATATGTGAATCGAGCGTTACAAAGCCATAATCTCCTGCTGAACAAACCATGATGGCAATGTGGACGCCATGTTGGTCCTTCATGGTGATGGAAGTGACACCATCCTCTGTCTGTCTGATCTAGAACAACATGATGTAGATCTGTGACGACGCCCCAGGTGCCGCGTCACCGCTTCTCTTCAGCTCAACCCGCTTTTCTTCTTTTTCTTCATGCATCACAACCAAGCTGCAATGTTTTCAGTTGCGTCGCTTTACTTCATCGCAGAGAGAAGACCGACTGCCAACAGTTTCCACACTATGGATTTCAACAATTCATTGTTTTGTGTGTAATTAAGGTTAATTATTGGTTGAATTTTTGTCGCTGACAGGCACAGCATGAAGTAATCACAAAAAATACCGTAATTTTATTTTGATATAAAAATACAAAAAGCAAATTTCTTTTTATATTTTTTCCCGCTTCTTGTTAAATCCGTGTATATTAGCTAGTGTAAGTCGGTCAGTCCCAAAAATACACTGAGCATGTGCGGCTGTGCAGAGCCGGCCTGCTGCGTCACCTCAGCTCGGTTTCCCTCAGCAGAGACCCCGACTCAGATCCCAGCTGATTCAGTTCAGCAGGCGCCAAACTGGTCGCATCTTATCATGGATTACCTGCTTGTTTTTGTCTACTGTCCAATCAGATCAGTGGAGAGGCGGGACTTCTGCAGTGACTCTTGAAAATGATAAACATGGCGGATCACCCGGAGCTTTACGGCGTCGAGTTACAGTGATCTAAACAGAAAACGGCCTGGAGGCAAAGTAGAGCTGCGTTCCAAATTTCTGTGAAGTTTTTATCATGGATTTTCATTGTTAATAATCATTGTATAATTTAGCTAAACCACGTTGACGCCAGCCATCACAATACACGACAGATGGCCAGTAATGCACTGGGAAAACCCCGAGGCTGACTGAGAGCCAGGCCGGTACATCCTGACCTAAATTCACCTGCACATTGTTCTGTTTCACCTGGCTGATGCTCGGAGGAGAGAGGAACCTTTTACATGAAGATGATCTCTGGTCACCTGTCAAGGTACCTGACAGACTAAAACCCTGTTCACACCGGAGTAATATCACCTGGGGGACGACCACTGATTTGAAATCATTGTGGAGATCGTCTGTGATTTTAATCCCATGTGAATCTGCCGTATCTGTGAAGTAAAATCTCTCGCATGAATGACCTCCTGTGTTTTGGTGAAGACGGCTCCACTGATAATACTAATCCCATGCTAATCGAACTCTCAGCAACTTCAGATGCAATTTGTTTTGGGTGTGCAACTTCTGTCTTCCTTCTGTCATGAAGAACGGAGGCAGTTGTGGAATCTGTAGAAGAGTTTGAACACATTTTCAGCACAAACATCAAATTTTTCTTCGCTCAGTCATCAAGTAACAAACTGTAAACTCTTGACCTTACTCAGTTGTGTCCGGGACACTGGTGATTTTGGTTTCAACTTCACTTATATCCCGTGAATGTGTTTTTCAAAACACAGGGTTTGGGTGATTCATTAATTACATGATGTCCCAACATAAAACTAATCCTGTGTAAATAAGGCTTAACATGCCACCCACTTCCACTATGTTACCAGCAGGGATGGTGCGAAATTTGATATCGCAATACAAAACATGTCAGTCTGTACGTTGTGTCAGGAACATGAATGGTGATATCAGCTCCATGTTATTCTGCTGTCAGGAACATGAATGGTGATATCAGCTCCATGTTATTCTGCTGTAGTAATCACTAATGAGACTCTTGACCATCACAGTTTCACAAGCTCTCCATCCAAATTATATTACTGTCACTTTGTAATGACATTTTTAAATTGTTGTTTACATTCTAGCAGCCAATGGCATCGCTAGAAAGATTTGAGTCTCAGAAATAAACAGAATTCTGCACAGTCAGACTTTTTATTGATCACATCGTATCCTGGTTGTATTGAATCCTGAACCTCGGATCACAAATTGAATCGTATCGTGAGAGAAGCAGATCGTCCGTCACTAGCTACCAGCCAACTAGATGTTAAAGTAGGTTTCTAAATGATGGTTATGTGTAGAGTAGACTAACTTCGTAGCCTTTGACTGCTGTTTGGTAATCATTTCCGTCCTGTTAGCCGTGTTCATCACCCATCTGGCTCTGCATGCTAGCTAACGCCGACACTTGGTCCCGGTAACAAACCCGGCCACAGCTTCCTGTGTGTTTGCAGCTCGCCTTCTTTACACGACTCCCCCAGCCAGCGGCTCGCCCACCATGAGAAGATATTTACATGCATCCGGCTGAAGCTGGCGCGTGAACGGTCAGCCTCCTCAGCAGGAAACGCACCTGATTCACAAAGCAGAAGTGGGTGAAAAGCTCAACAGATCCGTGTTAGTGTAGGAACTGAGTTTAGTCTTAAACCTTTCCTCCCGTCAGCCACAGCCGGTGATGGATTCCTATTTTTTTTTAATATCAGAAATGAACCTTCAGACAGAGATTCATCGGCTGCCAGAGCGTCTGATGGACTAAAGATTTAGCAGCATCTGGCCGGGGCTAATTTACCGTCCTGGCACTGATCTTCATGCTGGTTTTTAATTAACAGTATAGTCACAGTTTGGCTCCGAAGCTGCTTTCTTATTGATACCAAGGAGCTGATCAGTCGTCTATCGGTCCACAGCTGTCACTTTAACATCAGGGATTGCATTGCCTCGTGAAATAAAAACAGGTTAATATTCTACTATACCCAGTGTCAAGCTTATTAACCTAATTAGCCATTCAGTGAATTTTTTTAAGTAGTAGACTGGCTGCCTGTTGCCTCTCTTTAAACTTTGACCTCGTCAGATAAACAAACAGCTGACAGCAGCAGCTTGGTTTCACCTGCCAGCTGACATAGAAACAGGAAACTCAAACAATCCAAGAGTCAAACAGCAGCAATAAGAGCAAAGACAGTCAGACACTGTTGAACCGGCCTGTAGTCTCTTGCTGGAGGCTGTGTGTGTGTGTGTGTGTGTGTGTGTGTGTGTGTGTGTGTGTGTGTGTGTGTGTGTGTGCTGCTGCTGCACAGGTGGGTGTGCAGACTGACTGAGTCTGATGAAAGCTCATGGACCAAAGATTACCTGCAGCTCTAAAACAAATCCAGTTTGGACCAAACTCTCTCTGAAGAAATTAACTGCAGATTTGGAAATTGCATAAGTTCATATGGTAATTTCGATTGTCTTCTTTTTTTTTTTTTCGATTAATTGTTCCGATCTACTAAGAATAGTCTAGAATTTGATATATAAGATGCCAAAAACGCAGTAACATGAATTTGTTCCCAGTTAATGAAGCCTAATAAGACAAAATAATCAGATTGTATTTTAGCCGGTGTATTAAACACGAGTCGCCTTCTCCAACACAGAGGTGAGAACCAGGTTTTCCTCTCCAGGTCTGATGTCAGGTTCCTGGAGTTAGTTATTTCCTCGCTCCGTCCCGCAGCAGAACGACAACACACTGAGCTCTGAGCCTCAGAAACACTCAGAGGCAAAACTGTCTCTTTACTAGGTGTTGATTTATTGAACAGCAGCTAGGTGCTGTAGGTGCTGCTGCCTGTCTGTCTGTCTGCTGCCTGTCTGCTGCCTGTCTGCTGTCTGTCTGTCTGCTGCCTGTCTGTCTCTCTCCAGCAGCAGCAGGCTTCACAAAACTCTGCTTTGGGATGAAGTGTTTATCCGCCCTGCAGCGTTTGATGTTTTTCACATTACAGGAGTTTTAAACGGTTAAAAACTCACTCTTTTAATCGTTTTAAAACTTGTTTTATTGTATTTTATTCTATTGTTTTTTTTTATTTCGTTTTTATTATATTGTTTTTTTTATATTTACTTTTATTTCTTTCTGTTCAGCACTTTGTGAACCCTCGCTTTTGAAAAGTGCTTTACAAATATAGTTTATTAAACGGGGAAAAAGGTTAATTTTCCCCTTTCAGGTTTTACTAAATAGATGAAACAAGATGGAAATGGATATATCTCCTCTTTTCATAATTTAACTTAACATGTTTTATAGTGAATGTAATTATTTTCTTTAATTTTTATTGTATTATCAATATTGTATGTATTGTAGTTTTCCTCAGTATTTTTGCTGTTTCTCTTTACTGCCAGCTAAAGCACTTTGCAGCTTTTATTTTGAAAAGTGCAATATAAACTTTATTATTATTGTTAAAAGTGATCTGTTGGTCAAAAGTCCCTGGTATTCCCTGATAGTATTGGTATTTCTTATGAATTCTTTTATTTCTGATCCACATCAGAAAATTGATCCAACTCTGAACTTTTCCTGTCTGGAATACAAAAATGTAATTTAGTGTGATGGGATTAACATGGCACTGTGGATTCTAATCAGAACCTCTCTCTCTTTTCCCTTTTTTTTTCTTCGTTCTCTTTCTTCATGTACTTTTTTCTTTTTCCTCTTTTTAATTTGATTTTTTCCTCTTTTTCCTTTTTCGTCTGTCTTTTCTTTTCCTCTCCTCTCCTGTCCCGTCTGTTTCCTGACCTGCAGGAGCTAAACGACCTGGCCAGAGACCCCCCGGCTCAGTGTTCAGCCGGGCCCGTCGGCGATGACAGTAAGACGCTTTTTAAAACTTCCTCACATGAAGACATGAAGACATGAAAGTGTTGCGGCTCGTCCGGCCGGTCTGTCGGACGAGTCTCTGCTCGCCTCTGATTATTAATCCCACTTCTCTTCCTCTTCCAGTGTTTCATTGGCAAGCTACTATTATGGGGCCTGTAAGTATCAAACTGCTCTGAATTACAGCGGGAATTAACACTAAAGCATTATGGGTACGATCATGATGTGACTGGGTACCAGGCAGTTATACTTATATTGGGTTAGGGTTTCAAAAGTAGACATTTTTATATACATTACTTTACATGCATTACTTTTTATATACTTACTCATTGAATTATTAAATACAAATTGTATCTAAAATTAAAAAATAAAAATGACTGAACTTAAAAATGACTAGAATTATACAGATTTGTTTTTTTATTATTATTGTTAAAAATTGCATGCCTACTTTAGAAACACCAAGTGCATCTAATCAGTTTATCTGCGGGTTTTAGAAAGTCTGAAAAGTCTTAAATGCTCTAAATTTAAAGCCTTGAAAAATATTAAAATGAAAACGCACAACTCCGCTTGCTCTCGTGTGCTAGCAGAGCACAGAGCGAACACACTGAGCATATGATAATCTTGGATCATAATTTGCATAATTTGATGCTAAAATGTAAAACGAATGCAATCTGAGTGTCAATACAGTTTTGTACAAAGATTTACTTCATCAGAGTCATCAGTGGCCTCTTTACACCTGCAGTAACATGAGTCCAGAGGTCTTTGCAGCTGGATTACATTCAGATGTCAGAAAGTGTCTCATGGATTCACACTGGGATCGGATTTCTCTTTCCCTCACAAGTCACTTCCCCTCATACATCCTTGGGACGGCAAGTGCTAAGAAAATGGCATTTTTGTAAACACTTTTTCTTACTTTTCAAAACAGAGAAAGAGATCATCTTAGACCATATACATATAAACAGAGGAGAAGACTGCTAGTTTCCTTCATTCACTTCTGTTATAAGAAGCAGCAGCAGTTAACTTCTAACTAGTTCCTACATGTGGATCTGAGACACGTTGCATCGACACTTCTTTGTTCATGTGGTCAGATGCGTCTCTGACTTCCGGAGGTGGTTTGAGTTATCGGATCACGATGCATTTACACCTGGATTTTATGCTTCTGATCACAATCCGCTCACCCAGAAGGCATGTTACAGCAGGTGGAAAGGGGCCAAAGGTGAATATGATGCGAAACACAACAAAATAAAGCACCGGCTCTGGAAAAACCGGTCCTCAAATCAGGCACTGTGGTACTTCCTCACCTCTGGTGCCACATGTGAGACTACAGAGTTCACAAGTCCAGGAGCCGTCTTGGTTAGCTGTGTGAACTCAGGAGCTTTATCTTTACACTGTATGATTCTCATCCATCTGTGGACCAAGAGGAGAATCTGTGATCCTCGTCTGCCTTAGGCAGTGAGATCTGACGTAAATATCAGATCAAGAGTAGAATCTGGAAGGACAGGGGATAAGAAAATTAAAGAAAAACATATGGGTTCACTCACAAAGTGGGAGTATTTGTTGTGTTCTTTTATCTTTCCATTTCACTTGATTTGAACTGCACTAGTTTACTTTTTAAGTCTTTTATCTTGTGGATCTTGTCTGTACTTTTGCACTTTTTAATTGTACATTTTTTACCTTTACTGTATATTTTATTACTCTGTAAAGCACTTTGAATTGCCTCAGTGTATGAAATGTGCTGTACAAATAAAGCTGCCTTGTCTTGAATGTCTGTCTCTGATGTCTCCTTGTGTTTTCCTGTTGCAGAATGACAGTCCCTACCAGAGCGGCGTATTTTTCCTGACTATTCATTTCCCTACAGATTATCCCTTCAAACCACCCAAGGTCAGTCGGCTTCTCCATCACTCTCCCCTCTGTGAAGTACTGTGAATGTCTTATATGTGTAACATTATTAATAACCTGATGCGTTGAGGTCAGCGCTATCTTTCCTGTTTCCTGTTCCGAGTCCGCCGAGTCATTTCTCTCCCTCCCTTCCTCCTCCAGGTCGCCTTCACGACAAGAATTTATCACCCAAATATTAACAGTAATGGCAGCATCTGCTTGGATATTTTGAGATCGCAGTGGTCTCCAGCATTAACTATCTCTAAAGGTGAGAGACTCTTCCATCCTAAATTCAGTTCAGGTCGGCTCTGTTGGTGTCAGAGGGGTTTGAGCCGTGATGCAGAGCGAGAATTCACATTTTAATTTCAGTTTTTTTGATGCGTCCTCCTGCTCATTTGAAATGGTTTTGTAGCTGAGACTAATTTTAAGCTCAGTAGCTGTTAAAAGTGTAAATGGATTGAAGGTGCGGTGTAGTCCCACCACTCTGCTGTGTGTGAATGTGTTTTGTTTTTGTTCCTTGGGAAGAACTTGGCCTTTTCTTCAGAGTAAATATTCTCTCTTTACTGTAAATATCCAGTGTGCAGGTGTTGAAAAGACTCAGGTGACTTTTTCTTTACGGTGCAGAAGCAGCTTCCCTTTCCTCTCCACTGACACCTTACTGGATCTTAATAATCATACTTTACATTATTATAAAATATGACGGCTATAATGCACCATAAGTGTTATTTTTCATGTTTTCTGTATGAAGCACCAGGAGTATCCCATGTTCCAGATCAAATTTCATTCCAAAATGTCAAATCCACATCAGAAGTGTTTTGCTGCCTGAAATTCAGAATCTCAAACAAATTTGAAAAACTTTTATGTCTTAAGATGAGTCACAGCTTTCATAGTAAACTGTAGCAGGTTTATTATACACAACAGCAGTTATTTTCTGAGAGTTGAGGACTTTTTTTTTTTGTTGTTTATTTTTTTTCCAAAACAGTGGAGATCTCATTTTGGAATTAAACTTAATTAAACTGTATGTTCCTGCATCAGTGTTGGAGACAAATTCCTGTACATTTATTGTATTTGGAAAATAAAGGGATTGTGGTTCCGGTATTTTACGGTAATAGAATCCATTTTAATGTTAATTTAGTGCTGCTGTGCTTTAGGCATTTGTTTTCTAACTCACACCTTGGTAACCTGATGATTTTGTGTTTTCTTTGCAGTCCTTTTGTCCATTTGTTCTCTGTTATGTGACCCAAACCCTGACGACCCGCTAGTGCCAGAGATCGCCCGCATCTACAAAACAGACCCCATTAAGTAAGTTCCCATCTACAAAACACAAACCAGTAAGTTCCCATCTACAAAACACAAACCAGTAAGTTCCCATCTACAAACCAGACCCCATTAAGTAAGTTCCCATCTACAAAACAGAAACCAGTAAGCAAGTTCCCATCTTCAAAATGGAAACCAATAAGTTGCCATCTACAAAACAGACACCAGTAAGTTCCCATCTACAAAACAGAAACCAGTAAGTTCCCATCTACAAAACAGACCCCATTAAGTAAGTTCCCATCTACAAAACAGAAACCAGTAAGTTCCCATCTTCAAAACAAACCAATAAGTTCCTATCTACAAAATAGAAACCAGTAAGCAAGTTCTCAGCTACAAAACAGAAATCGATGAGTTCCCATCGACAGGTCGCCAAAAATTAGTTCCCAAAAATGTGTCCCACCTTTGTAATGATTTCTGAATGTATTGATATGAACATGTTCACCTCTACATGACAGTGGAGTCGTGCTCATCAGGTTCACTGTCACTGCTGAATAGATGCAGTTCATGAATGTTTGCAGATTCCTGGTTAATCTTGGGAGTTTTCAAGCCTTTTTTCCATGAGATTTCAGCTATTTCAGTCTGGCAGTGCTGTGTAGGCTGAAGGCTTCTACTGTACTACTACTAGACGTAAATAATTTCTCTTTGCTGGTATCAACCGGTTCAGTTTTCCCTACAAAGCAAAGGACATTTGACATGGAACCTGATCAGGACAGGAACCCAACATTTGTCCAGCACAGTATGTGGTCAATCCTCAAAACCCAGCAGCCGGCTAGAGGTTTAGAACAGGACTACAGAAGCTGGTTGGCGACCTGGAGAGGGGACGAACTTACCAGACAAACATTTCTTAGCATTTCTCTGGAGACCGGCGGCCGTTTCCCAGCCTGAACTTGACCTGAATAATAACCCGTATAACACTTCACACTAAAAATGGGGGAGAAAAGCTGCTGCAAACAGGCAACCCAGAGGCTTTTAACCAGAGTGTCCCGCTCCTCCATCAGGTATAACAAACTAGCGAGGGAGTGGACAGAGAAGTATGCCATGCTGTGAGGGTAAGACCCGTCCGCCCGGTCGCTGTCTGTTTACTCTGCACCGATGAAACTACTAATGCGGCAGATCAGGTTCTAGATTTACTCACCAGCCCGCCTGGCCGGACGGATCGGTCTGTGATCGTCACTTCTGGGACTGCTGGCTGCGTTTCAGTCTTCCTGCTCGGGAAATGTTGTTTGAAACTTTCCAGAAGCTTGGATTTGCCTTTTTAAAGCACGTTAATGTAAAGCATGGTCAAACACACAGACTCAGCAGTGTGTTTGGTTCAGGTGTTCAGACCAGAGCTTCTGTTAGAGGACAGTTCCAGCGTTTTGTTCATGCCTTTAATGTTAATTCTGACAGTTTCTACCTGCTGCTCCATGATTACAGATATTTTTTAATCTGTCTCCAAACCTCTGTCTCATTCACTTCCATTCAATCCAAACAGCAGAGAAAACAACTGGATTCAGTCGGTAAAGATAATCCAAGAAGAGGCAAGATGCTGCTTCTGGTTCCTAACTTGTCCGTTTTCTGCTTCTTACTTTCCAAAATAAATCTTTCAACCAATAGCTATCGTTCTCTGTGGCTCCGTTAGGCCCCGCCTCCTGTCAATCAACCCAGTTAAGCCAACAGACTAAAGCCAGACTCTTCCTCCAGCTACAGTCTGGAACATGAAACGGAAAGTAAAGCTAGATTTAAACTGCTGCTCTCGTAATATTTAGACAGTTTGTTTCAGAATATTTACTGTGAAAAACAACTAAGACAAACATGATGCTAACATGATGGAAGACGGAGGGAATGAAGGAAATGAGCAGAAACTCCAATCAGACCGAACTGTCCTGTAAGGCTCGTTAGTTCCTGCAACAGTCAGATTTAAATTTAGTAAGAATAAAAATATTACAGAAAATAATAATTACACAACTGAACATGTTGAAACTCCAGCAGGTAAAGATGCAGCTTCTTCACTTCTTCTTCACAGCTGTTGGAAGCTTTCTGTCAGACAGTTTTCTGTAGGAATAATTGGCTGCTGTGATCAGATTGTTTTGGTTTTTAAAGCATCTTGGGTCTGGTTTTGTCGTCGGTAGCTGCGGTTACATGAGCCATATTTTTTCCTTCTGAATGAAAAAATATTCATTCCGCCACAAGCAACACTTCTGTCAGAACATACGACTCCAAAAGTGTCAGAAACAGACGTTTTGTTTTGCCCCGAAATGATCGGGTCCGCTTGTAATTTCCTTCGGCATACCCTGAAACTGGCCCGGGTGGGCGGAGTCAGCACCGGATATATAAAAACAGGCTGCACCTCCTTCATCCAGCCCGAGCGCCCCGGGGTTCACAACAAGCTCAGCCGTTCAAATTCTCCCAGAAAGAAGTAAATGTCATTGACATCATTACATCAGATGGGCGAGCGTGTGCAGAAAGAGTCGAGATACTCAACCAAAGAAAGTGATCAGAAGGAGCGTTTACATATTATTAAAGGGTTAAACCATCGCTCTGAAACAGAATGAAATGTAATTCAGATCGGGCCGGTTTATTCTCATTGAGGAGTTTCTATGAGGCGTTTTTGGGCTGCTGTTCTGATCACTAGTGGAAGAAAAGGCTCATGTAAACGCAGCAGTGTGTGTTGAAGCATCAGGAGGCGTGCTGGTCTCTCCTGCCGGACTGCAGATCTGATCTGACCTGTCTTCCTGTCTGCAGGTACAACAAGACAGCTCAGGAATGGACTCAGAAGTACGCCATGTGATCCCGGTCCTCATCTACTTCCTTATAGCTGGAATAAACTGTCAGTTACTGTTCTTTTTGCCCATTTGGCCACACCTCCTCTCATCAGCCAATAACAGCAATTTGTTTTGATTTTTGCCCCCTCCTCCCCCCCCCCCCCCCCCTCCCTCCCCTCCCCCCAACTTAAATTGATCCAAATGCTTTTAGAAATGTCTTCATCTGCCCTTTCTCTGCTTTTCCAAAAGATGCCAAGGGCTGAGAACTCTTATGTGGAGCATGTTATCTGTATAGAAACCAACCACAGCCACTTTGTACCGAGCGCTGCTCAACAGGAAGGTGCCAACTCCAGAAAAGAAACAAGAAACATGTTCAAACCACAGATTCTCCTCATGCCGTCATGTTTAAACCGGGGTCAACATGGTGCAATCACGTGTCTGTGAGCTTTTACCAATAACTAGTAGGGAACTCGAGGTCTGTGAATATTATACACTCACTATTAAAACTGACTGTTTGAATAGAGAACTGCTAAAAAAAAATACACCGGCAGGTTAATAAGAAAAAAAAACATTTTATGCATGTCAATAATAGAAGTAATTGGTTCATGTGCTGCTGAGAACGGACGGAGGCGAGGAGTGCAGATATGTCCACTTTTAAAAAGGTGATTTGGGTTTTTTTTCTTTCCTTTTTGTTACCGTTCTTTTTTCGGGGGTTTGTTTTTAGACCGGAGAGCCATTAGTTTATCCATCATCCACAACACTGTTCTCCTCTTTTTGCACTGAAGATGTTATTCAAAGCTCTCAACGGCTGATTGATCAACTAATAGCTCTGCTATGTGATGGTTTATTTTTTTTTCTCAATAAAGTTGAACAAATTGCAGTTTTGATGTCCTGTGGTTTGTTTTTTCTTCAGTTTGGGGAAATTTATGTCGCTGGTGTGTCTTAATGTTTTTGTGCTTTTTGGGGCAACAAAGTCAAAAACTAATTTTACAGCCAGATGAGAAAATCATATTGAAAAACGGAAATACCTGGAAGAGCCGCTGTGTCGGCTCCTCATGTCGCTCTGCTGTTCATCTCATGTTTCTGACTTGAAGACGAGGGAAACTGTCTCAGATATTACAACAACAAAGAGTTAAAGAGGAAGGAACGACCGATCTGTTAGATCAGGAACTGTAATCTGATCACTGGAACTGGAACAGTAAAGCCTTCCTTTCCTCCTTTACAGGGAAAAGTAATCTGATTACAGTAACTCATTACTTTGTGACGTGTTACCCCCAAACACTGCTTCAGTAAAAAGCAGCGTTTGGTTTCCCTACAGGGAGACTCTTCCCCTCCACAGGGAGGTCAGAGGTCAGGGACTCAGCAGCAGGTGGAGGGTTTGGATCCAGGTCGGCCTCCTTTATAATAAAAGCAGCTTCATCAGCTCCAGTTATCAGTTTCCTTACATCTTTACAGCTTTACATCTCCCATTCTACTTTCTGTGACTCTTCTCTAGAGAGACTCCACTGAGGTCAACAGCAGAATCAGCCTCGGGTCCGAGATCACCAACCAACAGTAAAGAGGTCAGAGGTCACAGCACCCAGACAGTAGAGACCAATCTGATGTAATTTTGTAGGTTGTTAGTTAACGTTTCTGCCGTGGTGTGAAGTCCAAAATCCAAACGCCAGAAATCAAGTCTGCTACAGAGAGGCTTAGTAACTAAACTACATTTTGTTCCATGAAAGTTAATAAATCAGCTTTTTGAAAGATTTTTCATCTTTCAATTAATCTTTACATCAATTGCTGCAAGTGGAAAGTGGACTGTAACGGTCTCTGGCCTGCAGATGGAAATCAATTCAGCCCTTTTTTGGGGTATTTTTTGAAAAGCCCATTCATATTTCCCGTATGGATTTTGTGCCACACACCAGGAGGCGGAGATGTGAATCTATGGAAGACAAAATGTCGACTTCCACTTGCAGCTTGTTTAGTCTGAGAGACTTGAGGCTTCGCTCTGATTCGTCTGTTTTGACTCTGAACGCTTCACAAACCACTTGACACACAAATATAAAAAAAACAGGAACACTTTTATTAAAAAAAACATGACAATAAAACCAATTAAAAGCACATTTGAACTGTACAGTGCCGTTTCACAGGGTACAAGTATAAATATTCCTCCTCAGATGCAAAGTGATGGCGTGCCGAGCGAAGCTTTGGCTTCAGACTGAAGAGACGGCGGGTCGAACGCCGCCGATTCTTTACACATCCACTTCCTGTCCACAGCCTTTTGTCAATTACATTAACAGTGAAGGAGAGCTCATTTGCATAATAACTTTAACCATTGTAACTAAAAGAAACAAGAAGAAGAAACCAAACTAAAACAAACTATTAGAACATCAAGCACCAAACAGGTTTAGGGTTTAGGGGGGAAGGAACCAAGGGCTTAGTTAAGTGTTTAGGGTGTAGGAGTTAAGGGATTAGGAAAGGAGTCGAGGGTTCATGCTGCGTTCAGGTCATGTGGGAAGAAGCGTGAGAACAGGAAAACGTCTCATTACGACTTGGAAGCGTTAACGTGTTTCAACTCGTTGGAACGCCTCACATCCTAAATAATTTGTACTTCTGAATTTAAAATCAACTGTAAACAAAGTGCAGGAGATGTGACCGTATTACTGCAAAAATAACCGATAATTTAGACTTTCATCCTCTTGGATGCCGACCTCGGTGGACTGGCTGAGTGTTTCCTGCCTGGCGACACTTCTGTAGTTCAGAGAAATCAGAGCTGCGAAAAGTCCAATTTATCCGACTTTCGTTTCGTCGTTCGCAGCCGGTAGCTCGTATTTATTGTAAATCCGATGTGACCTGAACGCAGCAATCGGGGTAGGGGTTAGGATTCAGGGTGTACGAGTCAAGGATTTAGGGGATAGGGGTCAAGGGTTTAGGGTTTAAAGGGTCGGGGGTTTGGGTCTGGAGGTTAAGGATTTAGCAACGGGTCCACTTGTTATTCACGCCGGCTCCGCTCCAATCGCTCACCGCTCCGCTCAAAAAAAGAAAAAAGCTGCGTTGTATTTTAATTATAGCTTAAACACTAGCCTGGCATCGCCAGACTAATTCGGCGCAGATGCATTTCTGGGTCGGACTCGGGCGTGCTTCCACATGGTGTGAGCGGTACCGGAGCGGGATGGAGCGGGAGATAAGGCGCCGCTCCAGCTTTTTAAAAAATCCGCTCACCGCTCCACCCAAAATCCTCCCGCTCCGCTCCGCTCACATGCTCTGGTAGGCGGCGCAGGCGGACTTCGCCGGTAAAATCAAGTGCAAAACACACCCGGCGGGTGTTGCCTGTATATTTTACAACAACAGTCCTTACTTCACACACAAAACGTGTTGCACAAGGACAGAAAAGCATTATATGCTAAATTACATCTTGCAAGAGAAAATGTAAATTTTGTCTGGTTCTCTTTCTAACTCCGTTCAGTATCTCAGCCAATAGGAGAGCGCTGGTGACGTCATCGCCGGTCTCAGCCGCCAGGTTGAAGCGGGCCGCCCGGCGTACGCCGCGGCGTCGCCCGTTTTAACATCAGGTGCCGACTCCGCCCGCCCGGGCCAGTTTCGACGTACGCCGGGTGGAATTACAAGTGGACCCATTTAAAGAGAAACTAAACCCCAAACTCAAATCTGCCATCTGCTATTGGCCGATCTTTGGTGCCAGGTGATGATGTCACCGCCTGTTGTACTCTAGAAGGTGACATGGCTTTGAGTTTGGGGTTTAGTTTCGTCGAGGGTTGAGGGGGTAGGAGTCAAGGGTCAAAGGTTATTGGTATCAGTTTAGCTGGCTGGGTTGAGGTCAGGGGTTAAAGGTCAGGACTGTCCTGAAGTGATAACCTGATGTAAATGTGACAAACATGAACAGATAAATGTCTTTACAGGTTAGAACTGGAACCAGGTTTAGATTTGGAAAAACAAAATGCCGTCTGCAGTGAGATTCCTCAAAGTTTTGAATTTCTTTTTCTTTAGTTTTTCTGATTCTTGCAGGTTTTAAACAAACAGCAGAGAGGTGACGGACAGACGGTCGGCGGCCAAAACATCAAAAACACGAAACCCTCGCCGGGCGCTGCGGTTTAAAGGGCGTCGACCTTTAACCTCGTCTGCATACTGAAGGCTAACGAGCCTCAATCCTACCTGTCATGATTACAGTCGTTTCATTCTCAGTCGCACCTGATCCCCGTTCAGAGTCTCCTGGCTCCAACATGAAGACAGGAACAAACTGAACAAACTGTTTACAGGTGATTTTTATTTTTACCACAGCCAGGGAAACGGGGGTAATATAACATTCTGGAAAAACACTCAGAATTTCAGAGATTAAAGAAAAAAACTCAGAAATTCGAACCATGTTGCTTCACTTCACCAGGTAGAATCAACCAGGACGAACAGTTCAGTGTCAGAAGGGTTTTCTAGCAAATTTCTGACATCAATCTCAGAAATTATTCGTTTCTTTCTTGCAAATTTCTGAGTGTTTTTTTTCTTGCAAGAAAAAAGAAATTCAGAGTTTTTCTCAGAATATGACCTTCCTTCTGCCGGCTGTGTTAAAAATACAATTTCACCACCAACGACCCTGAAACACCGAACTGAGACGCTTCTGGCAGAAACAGTCCGTCCTCATCAGGCTTTCTGGGAGAAACAGACAGACTGACAGAGAGTGACTGACTGACTGACAGAGTAACTGACTGACTGACAGACAGAGTGGATTCTGAGGCAGACAGACCTGAAACACAACAGACATCACAACACAACATCTTCAGGAGAAAACAGACGGTTCACACTCAAGAAGCAGCAGGAGGTCTTCCACACCGTCCAGGTTCTCACTCTGCTCCGTTTTTGATTTTTATGAATGCAGAAGGAACGTCGAGCACAAACGGTTCTGCTTGACGTTCCTTCATAAAAGAACATAAAAAGTTTTGGGAGAAAATCCACTTCTTCTTGAGTGCGAACGATCCGTTTTCTATCAGTTCATCGGTCGGCTAGATGTTCAGAACAGAAGAGACTCGGGTGAAGTGGACTCTCTGAACGGCAGGCGGACCGACTCGGAGACCGGGACCTGTCGAGTCTCTGCCGGTGTTCCTGTCCCGTAGAGCGAGGTACAGGTTTTACATTCTTTGGTTTGGAGTGTTGTTGGGCCGAAGAAGTCCAAATCACAAAACATTTACTTTGTCGTTTCTTTCTACAAAACATGATTAAAATGTCGTTCATTTTTTTTTTTTTGCCCTTTGTAATCCATTTCTTTTTAAAACACGTTACAAACTCACCCATGTTTTCCATACTGTCATGTAAATGCCGCAGTTCAACACACATTTAATTACAAATATATAAAAAGGTTCGCTGTGACCGTTAGAAAAACATTCAGCCCTAAAAAGCAAAATGGAGGAGAGTTTCCCTCCGTCTGTTCCAGAGGAAAAACTCTGTTCAGTCTGGAGCGATGGACACTCTCCCTCTTTCTCTCTCTCTCTCTCTCTCTCTCCCTCTGTGTCTCGGAGACGGACCAATCAGGACGTCACGCTGTGGAAAGCTCCACCCCGCTGTCACACACCCCGCTGTCGATCTGAGCGTCCACCTTCAGATCCTGAACCCGAGCGGACAGACTCTCACCTGAGAGAGAGAGAGAGAGAGAGAGAGAGGAGAGGGAGAGAGAGAGAGAGAGAGAGAGAGAGAGAGAGGGGGAGAGACAGGGAGGGAGAGAGAGAGAGGGAGAGAGAGACGGAGAGAGAGAGAGGATCCTTCACTTTCATTTCCCTTCAGTGTTTCATACAGCTTCATCCAGGAGTGACTGAACAACATGAGTGTTTAGTATTTATTTACTAATTCATATAAGACATCTGAACCCTACAAATTCATTTCTCTAGATTTCATCTTTTCAAATTTGTCAGACTGTGTTGGATAAAGGTCAGAAGAGCGAATTAGTGACAGAAAATAGTCGATAATTGTTTATAATATGCTGAAGTACCTAATAAGTAATTTTTACTTTTAATATTGCTGTGGTGCCAAACTCTGCTTATGGACAGAGTGTGGGTAAAAGTAAAATAAGTATCATAACTTATGGTAACTACACTTATATTATTACTATTTTTTCATATGTACATTCAGGCTGTTATTAGTTTCCCAATTTAATTATTCACACAATTACCACCCATGGACTAATTCATTTATTTTTTATACATGTTTTTCATGTTTCCTAGTTCTTATATGTAACTGATTTCACTTTAATACAACTACAACTTTGATTTTCTTTTCTTTTATTATTTTCATTATCATGTAAAGTGATGCAGGGCGGAGTGGGGGGTGGGGAGGTGGAAAAAGAGTACAACTGAATATATACAGTATGTATTCTTGACGTTATTGTTTTATACTTCCCATAAAAACAATAAACAGATTAAAGAAAAGCATCAGCCGGTCTGTGCTCACCCATCATCACGTCTGTCTCCTCCTGCAGGCGCTGCAGCTCCTCCTGCAGGACGCTCAGCGCACTGCAGTTCCCTACTGACCTCAGACCAGATAACAGATCCCTCACTGTCCCGCCTGACACCTGCAGCACACACACACACACACACACACACACACACTCTGTCAGGGTCAAGGGTCAAGTTCAGGGGGTCAGAGAGGGGTGGGGGGGCTCTGAGGGGCGGAGTCTAACAGGAAGATCAGGACTGGAAATGCAGGTTGAACTTTGGAAAGATTAATCAACATTGAGAAGTTTTATGTTCTCTATGTATGTGTGTGTGTGTGTGTGTGTGTGTGTGTGTGTGTGTGTGAGAGTATGAAGGTGTGTGCGTGTGTGTGTGTTTGCGTGCAAGGTTTTGTGTGGATGCTTCTTTGTACGTGTGTGTCTATGCTTGTATGTATGTGTGTGTTCCTCTGTGTGTGTGCATATGCTTGTGTGTGTGTGTGTGTGTTCCTCTGTGTGTGTGCATATGCTTGTGCGTGTGTGTGTGTGTGTGTGTGTGCGTACCTCGTAGCTGTCCAGCAGAGTGGCGGCGGGGGAGGGGCTCAGTCTGAAGGCGGAGTTCAGGATGCCGAGGCCCAGACTGTGAGCCAGGCTCTCCCAGCAGCCCTCGCCCTCCAGAGCGTCACACAGCGCCCGCTTCACCTCCACACACAGCCCCGCCAGGTCACCTGCTCTCACACACACACACACACACACACACACACACACACACACACACACACACACACACACACACACACAGGGAAAGACAGCATTATAACAGTGATCATGCAAGAGTAGATTTCTTGGGAAAGAAACAGAATCAGAGAGAAGGAGAGAAGGAAGGAAAGATATTTTGTGAGGTTTTTCTTAAAAAGTTGAACTTCAGCCTCCGATGGAAGATCTGAACTGACTGCTGTTCACATTTGATCAGATTTTTCTTGTTAGATGTGATTTGGAAGACAACTGAACATTTCCAGGACTTTCCAAAACTAATTCAGAGTGCTTCCATGACCTAAAACTGTCCCTTCTTCCTTCCTGGTTTGTTGTTGTTTTCCAATCTGAAAATCATCTAAATGCAATGAAAACAGATTCTGACCCATTTGTTAAATTCCCTGATATTCCCTGTCTGGAATAAACCTCTCAATATTCCAGGACCAAAGGGAACGCTGCCATGTGATAACCGCAGTGATGACCTTCCTCTTTCCACTAAGATCCACATCAGGTTTCCACACAGCTGCTCTCACACACACACACCACACACACACACACACACACACACACACACACACACACACACACACACACACAGCTTCAGTCAGAGTGACATCACCTCCTGTGGGCTGTCTGATGGTTTTAGGGATGTGATCTCACCTTGAGGAGGGATGTAGGATCTGTTGGAGGGTTTTGGTTCGTACTCTTTACCGTTCAGAAGCTCCAACACCTGGAATCACACACACACACACACACACACACACACACACACACACGCACACACACACACACACACACCATGTACAGACAGACAGGGAAACAGGATGAAAAGTGTCTCATGTCTCTGCACAACCAGAACTGGAGACCAACAGATTCATACATGACATTTATCAGAATGGGAGATTACTACAGACACACACTGCTCACTGACTGTCTGTCAAGTCAGTCGAGTCGGACTCTACTCTGAACATCTGGCTGGCTGGTGACACAGTGAAACAGTGACACGGTGAAACAGTGAAACAGTGACACGGTGAAACAGTGAAACAGTGACACGGTGAAACAGTGACACAGTGAAACAGTGACAGTGAAGCAGTGAAGCAGTGAAACAGTGAAACAGTGACACAGTGAAGCAGTGAAGCAGTGAAACAGTGAAACAGTGACACAGTGAAGCAGTGAAACAGTGAAGCAGTGAAACAGTGACACAGTGACAGTGAAACAGTGACACAGTGAAGCAGTGAAGCAGTGAAACAGTGACACAGTGAAGCAGTGAAACAGTGAAGCAGTGAAACAGTGACACAGTGAAGCAGTGAAGCAGTGAAACAGTGAAACAGTGACACAGTGAAGCAGTGAAGCAGTGAAACAGTGAAACAGTGACACAGTGAAGCAGTGAAACAGTGAAGCAGTGAAACAGTGACACAGTGACAGTGAAACAGTGACACAGTGAAGCAGTGAAGCAGTGAAACAGTGACACAGTGAAGCAGTGAAACAGTGAAGCAGTGAAACAGTGACACAGTGAAGCAGTGAAGCAGTGAAACAGTGACACAGTGAAGCAGTGACACAGTGAAACAGTGACGCAGTGAAGCAGTGAAGCAGTGAAACAGTGACACAGTGAAGCAGTGAAACAGTGACGCAGTGAAGCAGTGAAGCAGTGAAACAGTGAAGCAGTGAAACAGTGACACAGTGAAGCAGTGAAACAGTGAAACAGTGACACAGTGAAACGGTGAAGCGGTGAAACAGTGAAACGGTGACACGGTGAAACGGTGAAACAGTGAAACGGTGAAACAGTGACACGGTGAAGCGGTGAAACAGTGAAACAGTGAAACAGTGACACGGTGAAACAGTGAAACAGTGACACGGTGAAACAGTGAAACAGTCTGCAGGTCAGTCAGACTCTGGCAGGAAGCCAGACTGTTGCAGCTTCTCCTTCCTAAAATAACTTCTTGGCACAAACAGACAGAGACAGAGTGTATCCAAACTACTATTAACACACTACTACTACTACTACTGTTACTGCCACTACTACTACTAGTACTACTACTACTACTACTACTGTTACTGTTACTGCCACTACTACTACTGGTACTACTACTACTACTACTGTTACTGTTACTGCCACTACTACTACTAGTACTACTACTACTACTACTACTACTGTTACTGTTACTGCCACTACTACTACTACTGCTACTACTGTTACTGCCACTACTACTACTACTACTACTACTACTACTACTATTACTACTACAACTACTACTGCTACTATTACTGTTACTACCACTACTAGCTGTACTATTACTGATATTAATAATGCTACTACTGCAACAACTATTACTGCCACCATTCCTACTACTACTATTGTTGCTACTACTACTACAGCTACTATTCAACTAATACTAATAGTAATACTAATACAGTTTTAAGCATGTAGCTCTTTTTAGTGGATTCAAAGCACATAAAATAGTGAAGGAAATGTTCTCAGGAGAAAAGACAGAAAGTGAACCCTGAGGTGAGCTGGAGGGAAACAGCTGGAGGGAAACAGCTGGAGGGAAACAGCTGGAGGGAAGCAGCTGGAGGGAAACAGCTGGAGGGAAGCAGCTGGAGGGAAACAGCTGGAGGGAAGCAGCTGGAGGGAAACAGCTGGAGGGAAACAGCTGGAGGGAAACAGCTGGAGGGAAGCAGCTGGAGGGAAGCAGCTGGAGGGAAGCAGCTGGAGGGAAACAGCTGGAGGGAAACAGCTGGAGGGAAACAGCTGGAGGGAAACAGCTGGAGGGAAGCAGCTGGAGGGAAACAGCTGGAGGGAAGCAGCTGGAGGGAAACAGCTGGAGGGAAGCAGCTGGAGGGAAACAGCTGGAGGGAAGCAGCTGGAGGGAAACAGCTGGAGGGAAACAGCTGGAGGGAAACAGCTGGAGGGAAGCAGCTGGAGGGAAGCAGCTGGAGGGAAACAGCTGGAGGGAAACAGCTGGAGGGAAACAGCTGGAGGGAAACAGCTGGAGGGAAACAGCTGGAGGGAAGCAGCTGGAGGGAAGCAGCTGGAGGGAAGCAGCTGTCTACCTGCGGCGTGGCGGCCATGTTGAGAGGAGTGGTTCCTGGGATGTAGCCTTCATCCTCCTCCTCCTCCTTCTCCTCTTCACTCCCACAGCACTCCTCCCTGAAGAACAGCGGCTCAAAGTTCTCCTTATGAGGGTCTGCACCTGCACACACACACACACACACACACACACAGTCAAGCCTCCAGACGGAGTGTGTGTGTCCTGTCTGTGGAGGTGGAGGCGGTCGTCTCGTACCTGCAGCGACCAGCAGAGCGGTCAGCTTGACGGAGCCCCGCCCCGCCGCGATGTGGAGAGGGGTGGAGCCATTAAAGGTGCAGCAGTCCACTCTGGCATTTCCCTGAGGACAAAACCAACACACCGTCAGTACCAGTACAACCAGTACAACCAGTACCAGTACAACCAGTAGCAGTATAACCAGTGCCAGTATAACCAGTGCAACCAGTATAACCAGTGGCAGTATAACCAGTGCTACCAGTATAACCAGTGGCAGTATAACCAGTGCAACCAGTATAACCAGTGCAACCAATATAACCAGTACCAGTATAACCAGTAAAACCAGTAGAAGTGTCATTATAACCAGTACATCCAGCAGCAGTACCAGTATTCCCAGTATTCCTAGTATACCCAGTCCTCCCAGTATACCCAGTCCTCCCAGTATACCCAGTATACCCAGTCCTCCCAGTATACCCAGTATACCCAGTCCTCCCAGTATACCCAGTATACCCAGTATACCCAGTATACCCAGTCCTCCCAGTATACCCAGTCCTCCCAGTATACCCAGTATACCCAGTATACCCAGTATACCCAGTCTACCCAGTCCTCCCAGTTCACCTCCAGCAGCAGGCAGCCGGCCAGCGACACGTTGTCGCTCTCGGTGGCGAGGTGGAGGGCGGTCCGTCCGCTGCTGCGCTCCTGAACCTCCACACAGGCCCCGCCCTCCAGCAGCTCCCTGAGGGAAGGCAGCCGATTGGACAGAACCGCCAGGTGGAGCGCACACAGACCTGGTAACCATGGCAACAGATGGAGAGACGTTACCGCACAGCAACCAAACATGACAGTCTGTGTGTGTGTATCTGCATGAGTGTTTAAGTGTGTGTGTGTGTGTGTGTCTCTGTGTGTGTCTCAGTGTGTGTGTGTGTGTGTCTCAGTGTGTGTGTGTGTGTGTCTCAGTGTGTGTGTGTGTGCATGTGTGTGTGGGTGTGTACCTGCGGTGTTGGGCAGGTCCAGCAGCTCTCTCAGCTGTTTGTGTTGTAACAGGAAGTGGATCATCCCTCCTCCTTCCTGCTGGGCGGCCAGGTGCAGCGCCGTGTTGCCGTGGCGATCCGTCAGAGTGGCGTCGGCCCCGGCCAATAGGAGCGCTTCCACCGCCTCTTTCTGCTGCGTGATCACAGCCAGGTGCAAAGGAGTCTGGGATACATGGAGAGAGGGAGGCACACACACACAGCTTGATGTTTTTCTGAATTTGTGTATCATATAAAATCACTATAAATCTGACTAGTCTTCTATTTTTTTACGCAAACCGAAACATTTTAGTTTTCTTTTTTCTGTAGTTTACATTCCTGCAGGTTTTATTTGCTTTCCTTATTGACTGAGGTGAACACAGAACATTGTTTTCAATGGCTTCACACTGGTTTTACACTCTTCTAAAAACACCAGCAGTGGGACTAGGCGCTGATTTTTTTTCTGCTTAGCGTTTTGTTTATGGTCAGTTGAAAAAGTTGAAAAATGTTTTTTCAACTTGTGCCTGTGACTTTTTACCTAGCTGTCCAATCACAGTGGAGGAGGGGCGGGACAAACACCGCAAGGAACAACCGTCATATCCTACGACTTCAGAACTGTTACTTCTGCAAATATTTCATAAAAATCAGAATTTAATCAAAGTCCTGTGCTTCCTCTCAGCAGAGCGCCCGGCGTTCTCAGCTGGGAAAAACACTTTGGTGGACACAGGCCCTTAGTATTAAATACCTGTTAGAGTAAAGGTGGACTAGTTAGTACTCATTACCTGGTAAGTTCTAGTATACTAGTTAATATTAGTTAACTGGTGGAGCTGATAGTGACCTATAGTTAGAGTGTACAAGTTACCTGGTAGTGTAATAGTAGTACTAGCAGGTACTAGTTAGTACAATTTACCTGGTAGTGTAATACTGTACTAGTACTAGTCAGTGCTGGTTACCTGGTAGAGGTGGTTCCTCATGTTGAGCACCTCCTCCCCCAGCAGAGCAGACAGAACCTGAGTCAGACTCTTCAGAGCTTCCTGCTGGCTGTGGAGGACCGCTAGGTGGAGACCACTGGGGGGGGGGGGGGGGGCGGAGACAGAATGACAGACAGAAAGAAAGAAAGAAAGAAAGAAAGAAAGAAAGCAAAAGACAAACAGAAAGATTCACGTCTAATACTGACAGATATACAGATTGGTGGATTGAAGGTTTTGGGACTTCCAAAGCTTTTTCTGTGATTTATTAATTTAATTTTCAGTAAATCTCACAAATCATACAGGTAAGGGAACCTATATACTGCTTTGGGACAAAAATGAATTGGCAGATACTGCTGAATGAAGAGACTTCCAAAAACAAAGACATGAATAAAATCCTTCAAATAGGCTTTTTTTTTTTTATTTAAATTTTTTTACATTTTGAAGCCCTTTTAAAGTTTGTGAGAGAGAAAATTTGAGAATTGTGTAGTTTGTGTGTGTGTGTGTGTGTGTGTGTGTGTGTGTGTGTGTACTGACGTGTCTCCGTCCTCGTCCTGGGCGGTCATCAGGGGACACTGTGGAGCCAGCAGGTAGGCTGAATCTCCTGTGACACAGAACTGGAAGAGAGCCTCCACCTGCCGGCCTGCTGCCTCCACCAGCCTGGCATCCACCTCACACACTGACACACACACACACACACACAGAGCAACTTCTTAATTTCCTACACATGTAAAATCACTTTAATAGAGAAGAGAGCATCACATCTCTCACCCTGAACGGTCAGTAAAAGCACTGGATCGGTACTCACAAATATGTGTGTGTGTGTGTGTGTGTGTGTGTGTGTGTGTGTGCATGTGAGTGTATGTGTGTGTGTGTGTGTGTTATAAATATAAACCAGATAGCCGATACTGCAATGTGTCTGCAAGTTTCATCAAGTTAAATTTAGGACTTGTTAAGACATTTTTAATGGCAGTTAAAATTTAATTAACACCAATTCTGCAGCTGGAATAAATATGAAAATGAAAAGTAGAATATAACACTTATGACTCTGTAATTGGGCTGATTTTTCACCAGAGAAATAGACACCAAGAAACAAACAACCAACAAGCATTTTTAAGTGCTCTTCGACTGAATTTAAGACTTAGAACGGGTCCTTGAGTTTAGATAATACACTTAAAAACATTTCCAGGAGCTGCAGACACCCTGTTCCCTGAGTCCACTGCTCACAGGTGAATACAGTGTCTATAATAGAGGCAGTAGATCAGTACCTCTGTTAGGGCTGAACAATTAATCGAAATTTTATCGAAATCGCAATATGGCCTACTGCAATTTTCAAATCGCAAGAGGCACAATATTTGTTAAAGGTAAAATGTGTGTCAAAATACCATTTTAAATTAAATATTGTCGTGCTGCAGAGATGTCCTGGCCTACACATCATATTCTACAGACTACAGAAAACATCTTTGTTTGGTACAGATCCCCGCAAAAATCACACCATAATCATTTCAATACGTTTTTCAATGAAAATGAGACTAATGATGTAAAAATTATCATTCCCTCTAATATCGCAAATCGTATCGCAATTGCAATATCAGTCAAAATAATCGCAATTAGATATTTTTTCAAAATCGTTCAGCCCTAACCTCTGTCTGGTTCTAGCTCCACGCTGCCTCCTTGGTCCTCAGCCTTCTCCCCCAGATCCAGGCCTGCTGGCTGGGCCGAGGCTCGCGGCACGGCCCCCGACGCTGCATCGTCGTCTGGATCGCCGTCATCTCCGCTGTCCTCTGCTGCTCCATCCTGAGAGGCTTCAACACAATGTCAACATTAACATTAACATTAACATTAACATTAACATAACATTACATCTGCTCTAGACTGCTGCACAGCTGGAGTTTGACCCGATGGACAAGAGCGTCGCCTCAATGAGACGGCGAGATGTGGAGAGGAAAACTCTGACTGGTGTTTGGGCGTAACACCTGACAGTTCAGAGTACTTTGTGGACTTGGAGAAGGCCTACGACTGCATTCCCCAAAATATCCTGTGGATGGCGCTGTGGCAGCACGGGCTGCTGGGTCGCTGCTGTGAGCCCGTTCAGTCCCGGGACACTCACACTGAGAGCTGTGTTTGTATTCTTGGCATCAAGTCGAGCTCATTCAAGATGGGCAGCGGACTCCGGCAGGGGCGCCCCCTGACCCCTCTCCAGTTTGCGATATTCATGGACAGGATATCAAGGTTTTTAGCGCTCATCCCTTCTCTCTGCTGTATGTTGCCTCTCTCTGCCTCATCTAGTTTTCATGTCACTGTTATTGTCCATGTTCTTGTCACTGTTTGTCCCGGCACCTCTTCCCCACTCAGCGTCCCGGTGTGGGATCCCTCTGTGCCTCGGCTCGCACAAGCTGTATAACATTTATTTTTCCTAACGAGGTTTTTTCTTAGGAGTTTTTCCTTGCATGCTCTGAGGATCTAAGGCTGGTGGCGTCAGGTAGGTTCGGCCGTGTCGATTAGGTGGCTGTTATGTAATTTGCTTTTTTGTGTCTTGCTCTTCCTGATGTTTATCCTGTCATTCTGTTCTATGGCTGATTGTTAGATCTAGTTAGGCTCATTCTCTGTAAAGTCCTTTGAGACAGGCAGTGATAAAGGGCCGTACAAATACATGAACTTGAGCTTGAACTGGTGAGGAACCAGGGCTGGACCAGATCTGTCCTGAGTTGCTGACCTGGCTCTACCTGAGTGTGTGTGTGTGTGTGTGTGTGTGTGTGAGAGAGAGAGAGAGTGTGTGTTGCGTTACAGATAGTGGGAACCGATACTCTGAGTGTTGTCAGACAGGACAGAGTAATTACTGCTGAAACATTAGCAGCACAGGTGCACACACACACACACACACACACACACACACCTACACAGCAGGACAGCTGTAGTCTCTATTAGATGTGAACAGCAGATGATTCCTCACCGTGTTTGATGCCTCCTCCTCCTCCTCCTCCTCCTCCTCCTCCTCCCAGCCCGGCTGAGTATCCTGTGGTGAAACCTGCTCCTCCTCCTCCTCCTCCTCCTCCTCCTCCTCCTCCTGTTCCATAGTTGTAGGTAGAGAAGCCCTGGAAGTAACCTGGAGGACAAATCAAACGCACCCAGACCCCCAGCTGAAACAGGCTGTAAAGGATTATTCGAAAATGTATGTTTCCGGTCCTCAGTTTGATTGGCCGAGACACATTTGATTATTAATCATATTATTGATATTAGTGACTGTATAACCGTATAATTTAACGATCAACATGTCTATTATTCAGTATTATTCTCTTCTTCCAAACCTCGTTTCTTTACATTTGCTGTGTGCTCTGTTGCTCTTTAAAGCGTTTATGACTAAGCTGTTGCACAAAAAAAATAAATGCCATCTGAATTTCATCTGTTAATATTTGGAAACAAAGATGATTCTGTCTTCAAAAGCAGAAGTATGTTGTAATCAAAAGTCTGGAGATGACTCGTACATTTAACAGGAACCCATAATGTGATGTAATGTGTAATGTGGAGCCAGGATTTTTAAAACACTCATTTTATACTTTTAATCTGACCGGACGTGACTCAGGGTTCCTGCACTCCTACGGACATCAAGTTCAAGGACTTTTAAAGGTCTTGTTTGGGGAGATTCAAGACCTCAAAACTGCCACGTTTTGGGATAAAATGTGAAATTGGTTCAAAGTAGACACTGTAATGTTTTTGATCTTATCAAGTCAAGAAGTTCTGGTGAAATCAACATTAAATCTCAATTCTGGGGTTTTCCTCAGGATGGGAAGTGTTGATCCAGAAAGCTGAGGCATATCGGTAAATTTGGGTGTTATATTTTAATTAGAAAATCAAGTTCTTTCAAGGCCATCTATTCATTTTCTGACTGTACCTCCTCCTCCTCCTCCTCCAGGCCCCCCTCCTCCTCCTCCTCCTCCCCCTCCTCCTCCTCCTCCTCCTCCTCCTCCTCGGTACAGCCCCCCTCCTCCATGACCGCTGAAGTCCTGGAAGTTCGGCAACGTCTTCTGCCTCTTCCTCTGCACCTCCTCCTTGTCTGAACACACACAAACACATGGGCTTGGAAATCAATAAAATGCTACAAAAAATAAAAAAAACAACTGATATTACTGAGAGTTTATAAAGCACAGAGTTTAAATAGAGATTCACTAGGGGGCGGTGTCTCCATACACTGTCACTAAAGTTCAGCTGTCAATCATGATGCTCAACTACTGTAAGTTAATTTTTCTTTTTAATTCTACTCTCTGCTTTACTGTTGTTTAAGGGTTTTCTGATGGATTTCCTTAAAGCTGGTATCAATA
>NC_136012.1:28696837-28734337 GCF_048128805.1 Centroberyx gerrardi
AGGAGGAGAGGAGAGGAGAGGAGAGGGAGGAGAGGGAGGAGAGGAGAGGAGAGGAGAGGAGAGGAGAGGAGAGGAGAGGAGTGGAGAGGAGAGGGAGGAGAGGAGAGGAGAGGAGAGGAGTGGAGAGGAGAGGGAGGAGAGGAGGAGTGGAAGGAGGAGAGGAAGAGGAGAGGAGAGGAGAGGAGAGGAGTGGAGGGAGGAGAGGAGAGGAGAGGAGAGGAGTGGAGAGGAGAGGAGAGGAGAGGAGTGGAGAGGAGAGGGAGGAGAGGAGGAGTGGAAGGAGGAGAGGAAGAGGAGAGGAGAGGAGAGGAGAGGAGAGGAGTGGAGGGAGGAGAGGAGAGGGAGGAGAGGAGAGGAGAGGAGTGGAGAGGAGAGGGAGGAGAGGAGGAGTGGAAGGAGGAGAGGAAGAGGAGAGGAGAGGAGAGGAGTGGAGAGGAGAGGAGAGGAGTGGAGAGGAGAGGAGAGGAGTGGAGGGAGGAGAGGAGAGGAGAGGAGTGGAGAGGAGAGGGAGGAGAGGAGGAGTGGAAGGAGGAGAGGAAGAGGAGAGGAGAGGAGAGGAGTGGAGGGAGGAGAGGAGAGGAGAGGAGAGGAGTGGAGAGGAGAGGAGAGGAGAGGAGAGGAGGGAGGAGAGGAGAGGGAGGAGAGGAGAGGAGTGGAGGGAGGAGAGGAGAGGGAGGAGAGGAGAGGAGAGGAGTGGAGGGAGGAGAGGAGAGGGAGGAGAGGAGAGGAGAGGAGTGGAGGGAGGAGAGGAGAGGGAGGAGAGGAGAGGAGAGGAGTGGAGGGAGGAGAGGAGAGGGAGGAGAGGAGAGGAGAGGAGAGGAGTGGAGAGGAGAGGAGAGGAGTGGAGGGAGGAGAGGAGAGGGAGGAGAGGAGAGGAGAGGAGAGGAGTGGAGAGGAGAGGGAGGAGAGGAGGAGTGGAAGGAGGAGAGGAAGAGGAGAGGAGAAGAGAGGAGGAGTGGAGGGAGGAGAGGAGAGGAGCAGTGGAAGGAGGAGAGGAGAGGAGAGGAGAGGAGAGGAGGGAGGAGGAGAGCGAGGGCCGAACTGAAAGTGGAGAGCAGGTTTCAGTCTGCTGAGAGGAAGCTGCTGTTTGCGGAAACTGAACTGAGGCAGCGAGAGGGAAATGAAACCAGGCTGCCTGACGAGAGCGACAGCAAGCAGCAGCTCAGAGTCGGAAGCTGACTGACTGACAGCACACTGATGTTAACTGAAGATACAAAACACACTCAGCAGAATACTGTGCTGACCTATAAGGATAAAGCACAATGACTGCATGAGAGCAAGACAGAGAGAAACTGAGAGAAATAACTTCATTATCTTCATCATCATCTGCTGTCCTGGCAGAAGTGTTCTTGGTACAGAAGTGGACGATATACAGTATATTGTTTAGTAGTGGATGATATATATTGTTTAGTATTCACATAAAAAGCCAGTGGCAAAATCAGTTCCCAATGTGTCAGAGAACATAAAATAGAAAAGATGGGAAACCATATAATGCACAAGAAATGAACACAAATACAGTCTTAGCTGCTAAACCAGGCCTCATTTATTGCTTTGAAGAGCTTGTATTTGTCAGCACTATTTACAGCAAATAAACTGCTTGTTTTGTGCTTTATACGGTTTCCCACCTTTTCTATTTTATATATTGTTTAGCAGAACCACTGGGTCTAACTTTGGTTGAAGTGAAGTCTAAACTTGAGTCATGATGATTGATTTTTCAAAAACACAAAAATAGTTACTGCTGTTTACCTCTGTAGGGCAGAATACTTTACTATACTATACTATACTATACTATAGTAATAAATGAACAGGCATGTAATCATGACAAGCTGTGTCCTGTTTGTCTCTGTGGACCCAGTCACACCTCCCTGCTTCTCTGTTTTGAGCTTTCATGCTTTAGTTTGTTTCTTGTCAGTTGTCTTGTTGTGCAGCAGGCGGCACTGACAGGCGGTTTGATGCCTCATGTATATTAGGCTCGGGCTTGACGTAAAGATCAGCATTTATATTGTAATGTCTCCTGGTTAGCTGTCAGAGCTTCACACTTTTGTCCATAATTGAAGTTCGTCCTTCAACACAGAGATCTCACTGAAACCCAGCAGACTGTCTGTGTTTCAGAGCTGCTCATGTGAACGCCGCCTAAAAGATACAAAACTAATCCTCCTCTTTCAAACAAGTAAACAAAAGCTGCAGCACCTCCCTAAGGCCGACCAGTGTCATTTTGAAAATGCCGGATCGCTGCAGAAACATGCATCATTCTCTGAAGTTTCGCCAAAATCCAATTTGTGGCATCTGAGATACTGTAGGGAAGTGTTTCTCAACCTTTTTCATATCAAGGACCCCTAATTTAGCACACATTAGGGCCACGGACCCCCATTTGATGAGATTTTGTCTCTCAGACCCAAATCTGAGAATATTTTTATATTTTTATAGAATGTAAACAACAATTTAAAAATGTCATTACAAAGTGACAATAATATGATTTGGATGGAGAGCTTGTGAAACTGTGATGGTCAAGAGTCTCATTAGTGATTACTACAGCAGAATAACATGGAGCTGATATCACCATTCATGTTCCTGACAGCAGAATAACATGGAGCTGATATCACCATTCATGTTCCTGACAGCAGAATAACATGGAGCTGATATCACCATTCATGTTCCTGACCCACCAGACGGACTGACACATTTTTGTATCGCTATATATTGAGTTTCGATATATCGTCCCATCACTAAAATCTACCGCTCCTCATCTGTCCTGCAGCGTGTGTTGGGGTGTTAGGGTGTTAGGGTGTTGGGGTGTTAGGGTGTTGGGGTGTAGAGGTGTTAGGGTGTAGGGGTGTTGGGGTGTTGGGGTGTTGGGGTGTAGAGGTGTTAGGGTGTAGGGGTGTTGGGGTGTTCAGACTCACTGCTGTCGTAGATGGGTTCGGACACGACCGGCTCCAGCCTCCTGGAGAATCCTCCATCGCTGTCCGGGAGGAAAGCTGTGAACATCAGCCGGACCACGCTGAGGTCCATGTCTTTAGACTGGACAGACGCTGCACTGCTGATCACACTGCGCTGGTGGTCTGCAGGGAGAGAGAGACAGGGAGAGAGACAGACAGGGAGAGAGACAGACAGGGAGAGAGACAGGGAGAGAGAGAGACAGACAGGGAGAGAGACAGACAGGGAGACAGACAGACAGGGAGAGAGACAGGGAGAGAGACAGACAGACAGGGAGAGAGACAGGGAGAGAGACAGACAGACAGACAGGGAGAGAGAGAGACAGGGAGACAGACAGACAGGGAGAGAGACAGGGAGAGAGACAGACAGACAGGGAGAGAGACAGGGAGAGAGACAGACAGACAGACAGGGAGAGAGACAGACAGGGAGACAGACAGACAGGGAGAGAGACAGGGAGAGAGACAGACAGACAGGGAGAGAGACAGGGAGAGAGACAGACAGACAGACAGGGAGAGAGAGAGACAGGGAGAGAGACAGACAGACAGACAGGGAGAGAGACAGACAGACAGACATGGAGAGAGACAAACAGGGAGAGAGACAGACAGGGAGAGAGACAGACAGACAGGGAGAGAGACAGACAGACAGACATGGAGACAGACAGACAGGGAGAGAGACAGACAGAGAGAGAGACAGACAGACAGGGAGAGAGACAGACATGGAGAGAGACAGACAGAGAGAGAGACAGGCAGACAGACAGGGAGAGAGACAGACAGACAGGGAGAGAGACAGACAGGGAGAGAGACAGGCAGGGAGAGAGACAGACAGACACAAACACAAACATGCATGATTAAAGAGACGCACATCTTTCCTGTATTAACTTCCATACACTGGGTTCCTAGCAGCTGAACTTCTTACTACAAATTCACAATATGAATCTGAACCCCATTCAGGGTTTGGATCAATTCATGACTGAACTCCAACCGAGGAACTGGAATTTGAAAAAACCTCCAGGAAACAGAATTGGAATTGAATTGGAATTTCAGGAAGTTGAATTTAATTCAATGAAATTCTGTGAAATGTTTTTGTTTGTTCTCACCACATATCTGAGATTCCACATAGTGTTTTATATTATCAATACTGAATATCATAACATGCTAAAGGAACCTTTCAGCTGGTGTTTGATGCAGAACATGTGATGGTAATCCATACATTATGACTGAATGTGTTTGATTTGTTGAACTGTCTTTTATTTGATTCATAATGTTTGATTTATAATGTTTAGAGTCGAGACAAACTCTCTTAGAAGTGGAATTTAATGGAATTTAATGGAATTCAGTTCTGATTCCTGTCATTCAGATTCAATTCACATTCTGTTTCCTTACAGCTGGGAGACTTTCACACTCACACTGCAGGAGCTGAGCTGAGTTTACCATGAATTCTCACTGAATGTTCATCAATGGACCCAAACCCTGCGACATATCAACACACACACACACACACACACACACACACACACACTGACCGGAGAGCTCCCGGGGGATGCGGACCTCCCCCTGCAGGATGTCGATCTCCGGGTGGATGGAGACTCCACAGTTGTAGCCCATCCTGTACGCCTCCATCATCCTCTCCTCCAGAATCTTACTGACATTCTTCTTCGTCACATGGAGGATCCCCAGGTTAGGAAAGCTGGGAGGGAACACACACACACACACACACACACACACACACACACACACACACACACACACACACACACACACACAGGCTTTACCGTCAGCACAGAAAAGAAGAAAGAAGAACACTAAAGAAACACTAAATTATTTGTAGTAGCATTGGTAGTAGTAGTATTATTGGTGGTAGTTGTAGTAGTATTATTGGGGGTAGTAGTATTGATGGTAGTAGTATTAGTAGGAGTAGTATTATTGGTAATGGTATTATCAGTGATAGCATGATTATTGATAATAACCTTTATTTGTATAGCACCTTTCATACACAACATGCAGCTCAAAGTGCTTAGAGCTTATTGATAATAGTATCTGTGGTAGTAGTATTTGTGATAGTAGTATTATTGGTAGCAGTAGTATTATTGCTGACAGTAGTATTATTGTTGGTAGTATTATATAGGTGATATTGGCAACAGTATTGTTGCTGGTGGTGTTATGACTGTGGTTGTGCTGGGCAGCTTCCAGTGGCCTGTCTGCGTCTGTGTGTGTGTGTGTGTGTGTGTGTGTGTGTGTGTGTGTGTGTGTGTGTGTGTGTGTGTGTGTGTGTGTGTGTCAGACCTGATGCTGGAGTCTTTGGGCTGCAGCTCAGCGATGCAGATCCCCTTGTCACACTGTTTCCCCACCAGGCTGTGAGCGTGCAGGTGAGTCAGGCTGGAGCCGGCCGTCACCAGCTGGACCACGACCCGCGCCGGGCCCAGGTAGTTACACACCTGACACACACACAGAGCTCTGTTACACACATATAGCTACACACCTGACACACACAGTACACACTGTTACAGAGACATAGTGACAGATCTGACTCACACAGATGTAATGTTTTCCTGGAGGCTCAGGAGTAAGACGTTGGAAACTGCAAGTCAAAGCAGCTGAACCATAAAAAACAAAAATAGCCACCAATCTGCTCATGTTACGTTTTATCCCGCCTCCGAAACATTCAACCTACTGGGCTCTGATGGGCAAGCTGCATCGCTGCAACGCTAGGAAGAAATAAATAAAACACAGTTCTATTTTTCAGCCTCAAACAGCGATGCAACACGGAGCGGCTGAGCTCTGCGAGGTAAAGCTGTGTGACAAGCATGCTTCTTTTTACGTTTAAATGAAAGCCAGTGACAGCTAACACTCTGACTTGCAGTTTCTAATGCGTTTCAGCCGGTTCACACCATGTAACCGGAACATCCTGGGTTCAAATCCAGACCAGGACCTCTGTCACATGTCATCCCCCTCTTTCTCCCAACCTTACCTCTCCACTATTAACTATCTAATAAAGGCAAAATGCCGAAAACATAAATAAAAACATACATAAATACAACACAAAATCCAAAGGCTCAAGCTTGTGTGTGTGAATGTGTGTGAGTGGATCTCATGGAAAGATCCGCTGATATTGGGTGGAGTATCTTGGGTAAAAACCTGTAACTCTCAGTCGAACCCCTCAGCAGAACTATATGCAAAGTTAGGAAACACACAACACACACCAGTCACTTAGTGCTTTAGAGCTAAAGGGGCGTAAGTGACCTTTTCTTAATAGCAGAGCAAAAACAAAACATTAAATGACTGCATCTTTTTTCATTCAAAACATAACATAGGAAACATTCATACGTGTAGAGAGATTAAGATCCATAAACTTGGCATTCTATAAAAAGCTATTAAGTGCAGTTTCCCTTTTTACACCCAATTGAATCCAGGGATTTCACTCAAGTCTTTTGGATTTTCCCTTTTATTTAAATTGTCCTTTTGACCATCAGATAGAGCAACAAGGGCTTTCCAATGACATAAAACTCAGTTTCAGCCAAAATGTCACTTTCACACCAAACCCTGGAAATGACCAGCAACCTGTTTGTAGTCAAATACTGATAAATGTTGGTGTGCGTCTGTTGTAGTTTCCTTTCCTGGTGGGAGCCCTTTTCATCTCTAAACACACACACACACACACACACACACACACACACACTTTTTGGAAAACTAAGTGGACTAGATGAAACTTTAAGGGGGAAATCAGGTAAAGAAGACAAAACTACAGGCTGAAGTATTATATAAGAGAGGTGTCAGATAAGAGGCGATGATTTCTGAACTCATTCTGAGAGAGAGAGATGAGTCAGAGAGAGAGAGAGAGAGAGAGAGAGAGAGAGAGAGAGAGAGAGAGAGAGAGAGAGAGAGAGAGAGAGACAGAGAGAGAGAGAGAGACAGAGTCGACTTGATGCTGTTGGGAGTTTTTCGGTTTAGCGCTTCGCTTTCTGCTGCGGTTTAGAAACACACTTTCTCTTTGGCACAAATGACTCACTGCTGCCCTCCATCACACACACACACACACACACACACACACACACACACACACACTCTCTGGACCTTCTATTAGTTTAGTTTAAAAGATATTTGCTATCAAACGAACCTTCTAGAGAGAGAAGGAAACAGAAAATGAATGAGAGGAGAGTTTTCAGGTTGTTTTTAGGTTGCACCCATTGGTTTATAATGGGAGAGTGTGTGTGTGTGTGTGTGTGTATGTGTGTGTGCACATCATGTCATTACACCTCCCACATTTCCTCCCGCTATTACCCAGAACGGATTAACCCGTAAATAAACACAAGCCCACTTCCTCTTCCTGGTTAGCTCAGCCAATAGGAGCGCTGAAAATAAACAACCAACAAAACCCAGTTCCTAGAAACCTGGCGTGTCTGTGTCTTACGGTTTCCTGGCTCAAACACGTTGCTCAAATTATTTATATTATTTGTTTTAACCTCCTGGGAGAGCCAGGCGGGTGGGGTTGATGCAGGACCAGAGAGTTTAATAAATCACAGTAGGGATTTCCCTGTGATTGACAACTTATCCGACACTATGTGAATCATCCTGACACAGTGACCCCACCCATCTGGACCTTCAAGCGGGGTAAAACAATCTGTTTGGAGAGAGATGGGCCTGTGTTGATATGAAAATTTCATAGTACGATTATCTAAAATTATCTCGATATACGATATTATCTCGATAATTACTAAAATGATGAAAACCTTAAAAACAGTACTGTAATATGCTTCAATTGCTTAAAGACTAATTAATCATATCAATCACAAGACATTTGACTTTCTTCTTAAAAAAACAAAATGATAAAATGCTGGTTTAGCTTCTAGAAACTGTAAGGAGAGTTTCAAATAACACAAATAAAAATCCCCAAAACAGCATCTAAAAGTCAAATATGTCTCAATTAAATCTTCATTCACTTAAACTCAGTCAGTAACATGAATATGAGAGTTTATTAGAGGAAACTAAAACATCAGTGATGACTATATATTTATAACACCAGTTATTGTCCCATCCCAGCTGAATCCTTCAGGACTGACTGTGTAGTTTGATTCATCATTTATATATAATCCTCTCCTCTGTCTCCCTGTAAGGAAATAGTCCCCCCCCCCACCCTCTACTGGGAGGTCAGAGGTCAGAGGTCAGGGTGTGGAGCTGGTGGGGTTCAGTGTGTTCCTCAGGGACACTTCAGCAGGGTGGAGGGTCTCTCTGAACACTAGAGCAGCCTGCTCTCCATTAAAGCAGCACCTCAACATTTAAGCTAATCAATAAAACAAACCCTGTTAGCTAAATGCATCACAGTAATGTCAGGCGTCGATACAGAGGCGGCGCAGTATCACTGACAGGAACACAGACACCAGGAGTCTGGAGAAGCAGACTGCTGGACTGGCTGCAAAACCTCAACACTACTGGAGCAAGGCACTTCTACTATGCAACTTTCTGGACATTAAAATTACAATAGATAAACAGGATATAGACAGAAGCAACACTGGGTGCTCTTGTGGAATACAAAGAAAGTAAAGTCCTTAGATTTATAGGTGCTCACTGGAAGTTTCTCTCTGCTTATCTGGAAACAGGAACCAGATCTGTAGAAAACACCTGAGATACTAGATCTAAGAATGAGAACCTCCAATGAGAATAAAGTAAAGTCTTGAGCTGTAAACACAAAGTCCAAGGCTCTCTACATCCAATAAGGAGGGAAGAGATTTGAAGCTTTAGATCTAAAAAGCCTTTATTATCACGGCTTAGAACCAACACGTTTTGACCCTGTGGTCGTCTGGAGGTTCTCATTGGATCTGAGTTGTTTTCTACAGATAAACAGGATCTATTCTCCATTCTCAGTCTGTGTGTTCGGGCCTAAATCCCCCGTTTCCCTGAGATTGTCTTCTCAGTGATGTTGGGACGTTTTGGGGACGTAAACCATTTCCTGTGGGCGTGTCTTGCAGCTCGTCAAGATGACTGACAAGTTTGATATGAGAAAATGTTTCAGGATGTAAAACATCAGCGGTAAACGTCAGGTTTTGGTGTCAGTCCCTCAGAATCAAAGAGCGAGGGCTTCTTTCTAGAGCCGCCATTTTGCACCGAGAGACGTTCAACAATCACACAGGGAGAAATCCATCGTAGGAGAGGAGAGAGACCAGTTTCTCCACCCACAGGAGCAGGAGAGAGACCAGAATGCACTGCAGCAGAGAGACAGGTTGGGGTTTGAGTAAGGGGGACGACTCACTTTCGAATGGAAAAAGTTTCTCTCTGCTTATCTCTCTCTCCATCTACACATCAAACCCACAGCTGATTGATCACACTTTCCGACTATTTTTATGCCCAAACGCCCACCTTTGGTAGAAAGCAACATGTCCACGCTCCTTCTCTGGGGCTTGTCGAAAGGCATTCTGGGAAACGTAGGAAATCACTAACTGCAGTAGAAGTAGATGAGGCAGGTTGAAATAAAGAGGGTTCATCACTTCATCACTAAATGTATAAATTAACATCACAGACTGATGAGATCAAACAGTAGAGGAGGATCTGAGGGGAATTTTCTTATCTTCTGGTCTGTAATTTCTTTCGTTCTTGTTTCATTTTTATTAAACAAGTTTTCCTTTCACCACGAATTCCTCCAGCAGCAGACTGTGGTTGAACTGTGAAGCAGGGTGGGGATTTGCCAACCTTCCCTGTATAAATAAAGGTTATAAATGTAATCAGTGTTTCCTCTAGGATTTTTTTTTTTTTTTTCCTCATCGACATCAGGCATCTTTCTCTTCTTGGAGAAATACTTTAACAAACTCATCTGAAAATGCAATCAGGAATATTTTAATACATTGCTTATATAAAAATCGTTGGCAATTATTTTACCGACGTTCACACACACTGTTTTTTCCCCAACTGCCAGCGCCCTTTTCTCATTGAAAGCAATGGGAAGCGGCCGCTCCCGAAAAGCGCTGCTGCGTTTTTTCCGTCAGAGCGGAGCTCTTTCAAAAGTTGAGAAATGTTCAACTTCTCAGAAAAGCGCCAGGTGACATGAACCGCTTTTTCCCAGCCGACCAATCGTGCTCCTCACAGCTTTGTCGGAGACGCTGGCCATTTCCCATAGCAACAACAAATATGGAGAAAGTGAAAGTGCCGGTGGAGAAATTGGACGTTGTAATAAGTGAATTTCCGTTACCGCTACACCGATCATAAAGGCAGTGTGGATTATACTGGACATGTATTGGAAAAATCTGGTAAGCCTTTGCTTGTTGCACAACACTGTTCTGTCTGCTAGAAGTGAACCAGCTGGTTAGTGAGCTAGCAGCCGCTCAGCTAACGTCAGCTGACGTTGCCGTGATCCGCTTTTTATTTCTCCTCACAAAAAGCGCTCCAGGCAGCGCTTTTTCTTTTTCTCTTCTTTCTTTTTCTCTTCTTTCTCTCTCTCCCTCTCACCTCGGCCAGGTGTCGCCACGTGTTGCCACTTCCTGTATCCGTCGTTTCAAATTAAAAGCCCTCTGCAGAGTCGTGTAATTCCGACTTCATGACATTTAATAAAATTCTAAAGTAGCGGCGGCAATAATTTTGTAGCGGCGGGCCGCCGCTGCAAAATGTATATAACGGAAACTCTGGTAATATTTGCAGGCAGCGTGGGTAATAACCGAGATATTTCACCTCTGGATGTTGACTGTCGTCTCGGATCGGCCTTTCATGTCTGAGCTGAAACTCAACATGTTTCCTGTTTGTGACACAACTGCACTTCCTTGTAATTATATGTGGGTGTCATGGGGAGGAAATTCCCAACAGACATCAAACACAGTAGTAGGTGTGTGTGTGTGCGTGTGTGTGTGTGTGTAGTTCCTATGAACCTGGACAGGTCTGGGCCAGCACCAGACTCAGCTTCTTGAACCCAGAAGGCCTCAGTCATTTACATTCTAGTCATTTCTGTGATGCTGTTATCCACAGAGAGTTCTGGTGAGGCCGACAGCAGAACCATCACCTAATCTGTGATAAACTGCGACCAGCTTGGTGCTAAATTGACTCAACAGAACCCAGATCTCTGGTGTGACAAACCTCTGCTTTACCAACCGAGCAGAACTCAAAGCGCTGCAGCAGTCAGGCTCATACAGTCTTTACACCCGCAAGAGTCCCGCAATGGCGGAGATTTTTTTGCACATTTTGGTACAGACGGACCGACAGTCTGATTTATACTAGCTGCTGGTCACAGCTAATAAACTTCAACTCCTAGGTCACCAACATTACAAGCAGCAAATAGTAAGGAGGTCAAGGGTCAGAGGTCACAGAGCCCAGACAACAGATGGAAGAAAATATTCCTGCAACTCTACAATGATCAAAAGTGTCTCATTTAGTCCACTAAGGACTAAAGTTCACTACTGTCCTTTAAAAAGTACCATCATTTCGTTTAATGTTGATTAGTCAGTGTTTGTGTCACTTTTTGTGCCCAGCAAGGAAACTGTTTGTTTGTTTGTTCCTTCATTCAGTCTGTAGTTCATCATTCGGTCTTTAGTTCCTTCGTTCCTTCGGTCTTTGGTTCCTTCGGTCTTTGGTTCCTTCGGTCTTTGGTTCCTTCGGTCTTTGGTTCCTTCGGTCTTTCATGCCTTCATTCTCTTGGTCTTTCTTTACTTTGATCTTTTGGTCCTTCAGGCTTTCGTTCCTTCAGTCTTTCGTTCCTTCAGTCTTTCGTTTATTTTCTCCTTCTTGGAAGGCGCTACAGATCAAAACAAACACCCAAACTGTGTATGTATCCTGTACACATACAGCATGTGTGTTTCTTTTAAGATGCTGGTGACTTGCATTAGTAAACACTGTCCATAAATGATATATTCACCACACACTAAAACATAATCTGACTGACATATTTTTCTTTTAATATACTTTTCTTATCATTTTCATTTTCATCAAGTAAACTTCGCAGAGCAAACAACACGTTTCCCATCTTCTTCTTCTTCAGGTTTGCTCTCTTACATTTGTCCCTGTTTGGCTCAGAGGGGACGACATGTTTTACTGTTTCCTCGTTTCAGTGTCTGAGATCTCATTTTGGAACTGTTTGATATCTGTTTGTAAAACCCCTTTTCCCCCAGCATGTCTGAGATAAAGATGTGTTCACGTCGAGCGGCTCGTGTGCAGAGTGAGTCAGTGTCATCATCCCACTGGTCCCACCAGAACAACAGGAGGGGTTTTCCCACACTGCAGCCTCAGCACACAACACACTGTAAACAATACACTGTACATATATCTGTCACGGTGGCGCGAGAACAGAGAGAGAGATTTCCTTGCTCATTTTGCTGACTTCCTGTTCTACACTGCAAAAATATACATCTTAACAATTCATTTTTTTCTAGTATTGAGTGTTACAATCTTATTGTTCTTAAAGCAAGCGAAAAAAATGTAGATAATTTGCTTTGTTCACATGGCAGCCAGGCTTTCTCCAGCTCTGCTTGTTTCTCTACCATATGCAAGGATCATTTTGATGGAGATTTAATTTTGTTTATTGGTTGAGTTTGGCTCCGTTTCCATCTGCTTCGCTGTCTTCCAGGTAGGATTTCCCACCCTAACCATGGCCTAAATCAAATATGGCTGCTGTGTGAATAAAGTGAATTTCTCTCCTTTACAATTCAAGTCAACTTCTTTCAAAAAATTCTGCCTTATTGTGCTTTGTTTCAAGATACTGGTGCCTGTTTCTAAAAATTGGAAACAAGTGGACTTTTCTCACCGCACCGGCAGAACTTTTCTTTTGCTTTAAGAAAACTATATTTTAAGAGTCCAAAGTAGACTAAATGTTGTTAAGAAGGACAACTGTTGGAGTGTCGTGTCCAGAGTTCATGTCATCCAGATCCACAGTGACGTGAATGAAGTCAGTCAGTTCAGCCTGACAGACAGACTGCGGCAGGAATCTGGGGAATTCCTGTTTCCTCTGGCTCGGTTGGAACATGTGGGAGATTCAGCCTCCAAACTAAACATCAACACAAAGCCAAGAAGTATAACCTCCTGTCTGTCTCTCATACAGAGGGGCAGACAGCCCTGGGAACCACACAAGTGAATGAAGAGATAGATAACATAGACAGACAAACAGGCAGATAGACATGTTGACAGACAGATAGACAGGTTGACAGACAGACAAGCGCTTGTTGTGGTATCTCCTTGGGGAAATTCAGGAACAAAAGACAAATTGAAAGACCGAAGGAACTTAAGTTCCTTCAGTCTTAAGTTCCTTCGGTCTTTAGTTCCTTTGGTCTTTCGTTCCTTCGGTCTATCGTTCATTCGGTCTTTCGTTCCTTCGGTCTTAAGTTCCTTCGGTCTCTAGTTCCTTCGGTCTTTCGTTCCTTCAGTCTTTACTTCCTTCGGTCTTTCGTTCCTTCGGTCTTTCGTTCCTTCGGTCTTTCATTTGGTCTTTCGTTCCTTCTGTCTTTCGTTCCTTCAGTTTTTAGTTCCTTTGGTCTTTCGTTCCTTCGGTCTTTTGTTCCTTCGTTCTTAAGTTCCTTCTGTCTTTCGTTCCTTCGGCCTTAAGTTCCTTAGGTCTTCATTTAGTCTTTAGTTCCTTCGGTCTTAAGTTCCTTAGGTCTTCATTTAGTCTTTTGTTCCTTCGGCCTTAAGTTCCTTAGGTCTTCATTTAGTCTTTAGTTCCTTCGGTCTTTCGTTCCTTAGGTCTTCATTTAGTCTTTTGTTTCTTCAGTCTTTCGTTCCTTCGTCAGTCACGCACGACTTATTCAATTTTGACTAAATTCGGGGGACCGATGCATCTCATCACTGTGTTCATTTTCAAAATTACACTGATTGGCCCAACACCCTAAACCTAAACCTAACCCTCCTTATCAACAACAATAATAACAGCACTCTCTCCTTCAACCCTCGGACTAAAAGCAGAGGCTGCGCTAAATGTTTTCATATACAGCCGTGCCACTTCATTTGCACGACATATTTTGACTGCTGACTGCGTGAGACAGTCAGCTCACCAAAACTGCCAGTCTGTCAGAAACACATCAGACTTCTCTCCTTGTTGCTGCACCCGACAGTGAAACACACACTGTTCATATGTCTCATTCTGCTTAGGGGAGAAATAATGAGCATCAAACTATTTCACGACTTCCTGGAAATCATTTTTAGCCTTATCATCTTTGACCTGGAATGCATCGGTCCTGCTACTGTGAGGATAGTCTCGCTCTAATCTGGTAGCAACGTATCCAGATTCTGTGCAGAGAGGGCGTTGACATAAAAAAACGTTGACATAGTAAACCATGAATCATGGTTGAGGGGGCGTCAGTGTCATCTCAGTGTGTTTGGTGTGCAGTAGGGTTCGATACTTCGATAAGTATCGATACTAATAATTTGAAACGGATACAACACTCATTTGCAACAGTATCGATACCAGCAGTGCTTTCTCTTAATGAAAAATCAAACATATTATTTCTCCGCCTCCACTAGCCCCACACACACACACACACACACACACACACACACACACCCTGCACCGCTGCCCACAGCCCCTCCTCTCACTAGTAGCAGTCAGCTGGGTCGTTGCCTCAGTCAGCAAACGATGCTACAGAGCGGTGCCGACGAAGGGGGGGAACACGTCAAACTGGGCGAAGCACCTTAAGGACCGACACGCCAGTCTATATAAAGAATGTTGAGTGGTTAGCGAAAGCTCCCATTTCAACATCACTGAAGCATTAAACAATAATCATAAACGTTAATGTACCCTGCACATCATCCGTTTCAGTTTAGCTAGCAAACCAAACGTTAGCTACAGAGCTAGCTAACGTTATCAAGATGCCCGGTTTTCGACCGGACTGTCCAGTTTTCAGATGCATTGTCCGGGCCCGGTCAGAAGGCTCGACCAGACGCTGAAATGTCCGATTAAAATCATTCTGTCAATAATAATCCACTAACTCTAGCCCTGCTGATTTTTCCCTATCATTGGTGGGTATCTGTTGCTTCAACAAGCTAATTAGTTTTACTTACTAGTTTTGAATGAGTTTTATCGGGCCTACGTTATGGAGAAGCGTCTGTCTGTCTGTCTGTCCATCTGGCTCGTTTGCACCGGGATTTCCCCCTGCGTTGTCGGATATTAAGGGACTAGTTTGGGTCTCTGTGTTTTTTGCTTAGTTGCTTACAGTCTATGCTGCAGAGGCCAGGAGGCAATATGATGTTTCACATGCTTGTGCAGTATAAGCTCACTCCCCTCAATAAAAAAGAGCAAATCATGACGGCGATCGACACCTGTCAATCAAAAATGTGTTGTTTGATCTCAGACAACTTTAAAATATTGTTTTCATGTTAAAATTATATTTTAACATGAAAACAATATTAAAAAAAAAAAATTGAAAATTCATTTTTTTCCCCCGTGGTATCGAAAATGGTATCGCATATCGATATTTTCCTGGGTATTGTATCGAAGTTAGAAATTCTAGTATCGTGACAACCCTAGTGTGCAGCTTGTAAATAGAAACATAGGGGGATAATGACTATTATAAAAGCATCTTCAACACACCTGTATCCCTCTTCAGCTAACATGGAGCTCAACGTCGCCCACGGCTGATATACTGTATCAGACTTTTCCCAAATCCTGTGGGGAAACAAGCCAGAACGTCTTGTCCAGATACTAACGCTCGCAAATAAAGTTTCTGGAGTGGTTGGAACCCGTTCACGCCATGTTTGCGTTCCACAACAGCAATAAACTTAAACTAAAATCCTCCTCACTTAGCTACATTTCGACTGTGCTTACTGTTCAGTGGTTCTCTTGTCGGTGACTATCCACTGCAACAACAGCAGGAATACGGGGCCGTGTCTCCCTCAGACCTCCCCGCCGCCTCGCTCTGTTTCCTGTACAGGATTTCTATCCGTTGCCCGCAGAAGTTCGTGCGACGCTCTCGCTTTGTGTCGCGAGAGCTTCTGGGTTTCTCAGATCACTGTGAGGATAAGAGCTACTTCACGCTCATCTACTTCCTTGTTGCCCTGATGGCCAACAGCTACAGCAAGAAACTGTTTGAAACTCCTCTAACTCTCATCCAGAATTATCTTGTAGGTCTAGATCTATATATATTTTCTGAATCTATCATTATAAGCTCATGATTCAACTGGTAGCTGATTGGTACGTTCAAATCTGAAAACCCTTTATATCGGGATTTTCTGAAACATCTACGGAGAAAATGAATGGGACATTTGAAGCTGTGTATCATACACTCAGTACACACTGAGGAAAGCCTTGCGCTGAAACTCTGCAGGTCGATAAACATCACACAACTAACAGAAGAGCATGCAAATGTCTTTTTCCGTTTTGAAACAGAATGTGGAAGTTGGCAATCATTAACACAGAGATTTCCTCCTGCTGCAGGTGCTGAAGAATTAGAAACTGAAATGTTTCAGCAAAGGAAAAGATAAAATAATAAAACATGGCTTCCAGAGAGAGAGAGAGAGAGAGAGAGAGAGAGAGAGAGAAAGAGAGAGACAGAGGGAGAGAGAGAGAGAGAGAGAGAGAGACAGAGAGAGAGCTCAGACAGGAAGTGTTACCTTGACGGTGGGGTAGGACTTCCTGTTCTTCTCGCTGGACGCACCAGGCAGACCGCCGTGAGACGGACCTTCACAGCCATACCTGAACCTGAACCCCCGCTGAGACACACACACAATATAACACTAAATATATATACTATATTTAAATACACTATAACACTAAATATATATAAATACACTATAACACTGAAACATATACAATATACTAAAACCACACCTGAACCTGAACCTGACATAAAAACACACTATAATACTAAATATATATAAATACTGCATAATATATAAAACTACACCATAGCACTGCATATATACTACATATAAATACACTGCAACACTGCATAATATATAGATTATATATAAATACACTATAACAGTACATATATACTGTATATAAATGCACTAATACTCTATAACACTACACATTTTTTGTGGTTCGGCACACACTTTTTGTTTGTTTGTTTTTAGTTGTATCCGTATCCGTTTATCTCTTGTATGTCCTTTTATTCCTATTTTTATTATTTTGTATTTATTTGTATTATTCAGCTCTATTGTTTATTTAATTGTGGTAGTTTTACATTACTGTCTCCTTTACTGTATGTAAAGCACTTTGTAAACATTGCTTTTAGAAAAGTGCTATACAAATAAAGTTATTATCATTATTATTATTATTATTATTATTATCATTATTATTAATAATATACACTATATATTACACTTTAACACAATATATAAATACCCTGCAACACTGCACATATATTTACCATTTATAAATACACTATAACACTATATAATAATACTGTATATAAATACACTGATACACTAAAACACACACTCATACTCAGTAGATAGTGGTCTTGCAATTTTGCAGGAAAAGCGCTATATAAATAAAGTCAGATTAGATTTGATCTGTTGTGCTGTACCATGTGTGTCAGTATGTACTGTACTACTGTGTCTCCATACAAATATCACCAAGACTGATTCATGTACTTTTATAGTACTTGAATACAGTGATTCTGAATATTCTGCCTGTAAGCAGAAGTACTGTAACTACAGAATCTGGTGTCAAGCTTTAGGAAGTGATTTATTCAACAGGCTGCATTAAAGTCTCTATCTTATATTTTCTCATATTGACCCGGGTCTCGGACAGGTGAGTTTACCTGCTTCGGCTGCTCGCTGATCAGCAGGTACGGTCCGTCCGCTGGAACAGACAGACAAAAACTCAGCATGAACTTTCACACACAGCTCAGATTTCCTGGGGAAGTGAGCAGCACTGAAGCAAAATATGCACAAACATGCAAATACACAGATTTGGCTGGGTGTATTCCATGTTTGTTTGTATTGATTGTTTGTACTTTAAATTGCCCCATGTGAGATGTATAAAGTTGTGTTGTATTAAACTGGAGAGACAAGCTGTTGATGGTTGGTCTCTATTTGTTCTAGGGCTGCCCCCGACCAAAGATTTTCCTAGTCGACTAGTAGTCGTTAGTTTAAGCCATTAGTTGACTAGTTGTCGCACGTTTATGATATTAATTTAATTATTTAAATATAGATTTTTTTTTAAAAACACACCCAAGTCGCGGCTTCTCAGAAATACACTCTGGTTCACCCAAAAAAAATACACAATAGGCGTAGGCTGTCAGGCGCGTGCTTTGAGCCCCGCTGCTGCACAGAGCGCTGTCCGCTTGTTTATTCAAAGTTTATTAATGAACGTGTCGCGTGTCCAAATTGCACCAAATCCGACACTGCAGGTCCTCGGGTCCCCAGCAATACACCCGCCAAGTGTGAAGTAGATCGGACGAACGGTTGTCGAGATATGCGAAGGACACACACACACACACACACATACATACACACACACACACACACATACAGACAGACAGACAGACAGACAGACAGACAGTCCTTGCTTTGTAGTTTGATGGCATCAAAATCTCACTCCAGCCAGGTACCCAAAGTTGGCAACCCTGGTCTAATAACTTTTTAACGACAAGGCGCAGCTCCCGAATGGAGTTTGAGGGTTTTTGTTTTTTTTTTTTCCTGCGACTAACTGACCAATGAAAACTTGGTCGACTAAGACGCTTCTCATCGACTAACGTTTGGTCGACTATTAGGGGGCAGCCCTAATTTGTTCCCTTTGTTTTCTGTAAAGCACTTTGTGACAAACCGCCTTCAGAAATAAATCTGACTCAAGGTGAAAACTTGTTTTCTCTGCCGTTGCATCCTGCTGCTCAAAACAGAAAATTGGGATTTTTTGAGGAAGTGATCGTCACTGAATTCACAACTGTGAAAAGTCGGGTGTGAAACCATAAAGAGATCTAAACTGTTAAAGTGACGATACATCCGCCCTAAAACTCAATTCACAACTATCATTTCTGCATTTTCACATTCTTAGAATTAACTTCAATTCTTACATCACCAACAGTATAACCAATAGCGAGGAAGTCAAGGATCAGAGGTCAAAACACCCAGATAATAGATGGAACAAATACTCCTGTGACCCCAGGATGACCATGGATGATAGAGAAGTGTGAGGGAAATAAGAGAAATAAGCACCGAGGAGAGAGGAAGATGGAATCGTTCGATTTTCTGTTTCAGTCACTGTGGGATGGAGACAGACAGGCAGCAGCAGATGGACCCTGCTGATCCAGGAACAGTGACTGAGAGGCTGAGGCGGCCACACTGACCCATCAGAAAACAGACAGAAGCATCGATGATAGATGTGTGTGTGTTGGTTTGTTCTGAGCGTCAACATGGCGGCGAGGCAGAAGAACAGGAAGCTTTGCTCATAACGGAGCTGCTTGATAGAAACAAGAAGAAACAGACTCTGCTGAGCTGGAAAACCTCCAGTCATCCCAACCAGGCTTTCTCTGTTCTGTCTTTGTTTCGGTCGGACCGTCGTCTCTGTGTTCGCCGCTGGTTTTAACAAAAAAAAAACGGTAGGAACGCCTCTGATTGGCTGAACGGACGCTGATGAATCCGAAAGCGGTGGCGTCTAAACTTCCTGGATGTTAACTAGTCTAACAATAGTTGAAACTCAACTTCAAGATGAATTACAAACTGTGATCCTCTGTTCTAGTGAGTGAGCAAGTTTTAAATGAAAATCTGCTCTTGTCTGTACTGAGTGTTTCACACAGCACCTGATTATCGACACAAACTAGTCCTGAAAAAAGGCAGGGTAACATATTTCTGCGAAAAATGTATATTAATTATTTTGGCTGGTAAAAATTATTCTCAGCAGGTGATTTGTTTTAGTTTGCCGTCCCTCGGCAGGTGAGGGAAAAGTGAATTTCGGACATTGCACAGTTAACAGAGTAAGATACTGAAGTGAATTGCCAATACAAATGCAGCTAATATATAGCCTACATAGACACACACACACACAACTGAACTGAATAGAGAAATAAAGAACCCCCCCCCCGCCTCCAGTAACCTTTAACTGTGGTAAAGCTGCCTGTCCACCCAACAGTCAGCAGAATCACCAACAGATGATTGGTTCTGCTGGGCGTGACGCGTGACGCCGCTGCATCATCCGTCAGCTGCAGCTTCCTGCATCCTGCCGTCTACCTAACTTCCTGCCTGCATGCAGCCACTTCCTCCCACATCAATCCAAATAACTCACTGCACAACGAACCAATATTCAGCTGATATTCATATTCATATACTCCTGATGACATTTAATCATTTAGGATGAAAAAGTTGTCAGTTATCTGTCTTCAGGTTGCAGGTCTGTCCACCTGTCCCCAGACTGAAGAGACCAGCAGACAGCTGCTGATAAATTCAGTGTCTGGTTCTCTACTCTCCAGGGAACCAGACATCATTTAAAGCTCCATATTCTCACTGTCCAGAGTTTTATTTTGTGTCTTTCTGTCCATTCAAAGCTGTGTGTGTGGTGTCATGAACCAAAAACACTCTCAATCCATTTCTCCACGTTCATTTTCCAGCATCTCTCTGAGCCTTACCAAGAACAGGCCGTTTCTGTCTCCGTGTCTTTAAGGCTCATTAATATTAACGACCCTCCGTTCCGATCGGCTAACCGTTTCGAGAGCGAAACGTGAGACGCCGCGGCCCGGCGGCTACAGGTAGGGAAAACTCTCCGGTAATAAACGATGACGACCGCTCGACCGCTTTGAAAAAAACACTTTGTTAGTCTATTATTTCTTACAGAAATGATAATGAGCGAACCTTTGTGACGCCACAAAGTTACGGAAGTCCAAACGGCTCGTTTAGAGGCTCGCTTTTCTAATATGGATTGTGTGGATTTAGTTTTGATACTTTCACCATGTTTAGATACACATCCAACTCCTTTATCATCACAGAGGAGAGGGGAGTCCTGCTGTACATGATATGTTCTGCGATTTTGGACCTATATATAATTAGCCTCCTCCACACCTGTAGTACTTGGACCCACAGACAATATTGGCTCCAGAGTCAGTATTCTCAGTATTACGCACACATTCACTAATCAGGAAATCACAGAACTATTTTTCTCTGCCGCAGCACAGAGCGCTGTGGGGTGAAAGGCGGTTCAAATAGATGAATCGTTAAACTTCACCATTATTTCATTTACAAGAAGTTAACAATTAGAGAACGCAGAAGAATTACTGTTTTGATCATAGTTTCTCTGTTATCTCTCTACCTGCAATACAGATAGTCATGGAATTCTGGACAAAATCATATCTGACAATAAAAATATTCTCAGATTTGGGTCTGAGAGACAAAATCTCATCAAATGGGGGTCCGCGGCTTTAATGTGGACTAAATTAGGGTCCTTGATATGAAAAACGTTGAAAATCAGTGCTTTAAAGTACAGCTGGGCGATATCACCTGACATCCATATCATGATATATGTCACATTTACCTATCGTACTACCTGTATCGATAAATGAAGCGATCATTTGTTTCTATTTTTACCTTGATGCACAAATATTACATTCTAACCCGAACTCCAGCAACAGAAACAGAAACATGTCAGTGACAACAGCTGTATTGTGTTGTACATGTTGAAACTACATCAGTGATCACAGTCAGAGTCGGAGGAGACAGAAAGTTGGCTTCTTAACATTGCTGGCAATGGAGAGATCTGATCCCCTACAATGACGAAGCAGAAGTATCGGCCATGTTGGTGAAAAGAGTCTATTAGGTTGGTTAAAAACTCATAGTGTCAGTTTCGGTAAATTTTCGGTACACTGCCCAGCCCTAACTTAAGAGTCCTATTCTAATCTAAACATCTAGTTGGCTGCTAAAATACTGACAGTGAATGGGGAATTTTGGACCTTTCCAAACACTGTAGCTGTCCCACATCCAACACAGCTCAATTCAAAACTAGTCATTTCAGAAACTACTTGGATCCACGTGGTTTTCATGTTCTGACGCTCTGCTTCTCTGATGCAGGTTAAGACGGGAAAGTCGACATCAGAGGGTACAAACTGCACCGTGGGTCTGAGTGTGCAGAAGTCTTTTCTCTGTTCCAGAGGTCAACTGAAGTCAACTTCGCTCGAGTCCCAAGTCAGTCTCAAGTCTTGAGGCACAAGTCTCAAATCAAGTCTCAAGTTGAAATGTAGATTGCCAAGTCGAGTCCATGTCATTAATGTCAAGTCTCAAGTCTAAACAGCAAGTCAAGTCAGTTGTTTTTAGTCGTTTTAATAAAAAAAACTTGGTAAGAGCATCATGAGTTTGATTTCTATAATCAGTTTCATCTTCACTAAATTCAATCATTCCATACAAATTCAGAAAACAGAATTTAAATTCAGTCGTCTGCTGGAACAAATCTCATCACTTTCAATCTAAGTCATTTACACAAACACAAGATCTCAAGTCAAGACTTTAGAAACCTTTTCAAGTCATCAAAGTACAAGTCAGAGTCGAGTCCCAAGTCACCAGAACCCAAGCCAAGTCAAGTCTCAAGTCTTCTCGTCAAGTCTCAAGCAGTTGAAATTGTGACTAAAGTCTGACTCGAGTCCAAGTCATGTGACTCGAGTCCCCACCTCTGCTCTGCTCCCTGCAGCAGCTTGGCAGAGCCTCAGCAGTAGGAGTTCAACACTGCAGCAGAAAGTTAAACAGCAACTACTCTGCGTGTGTTTTAAAGGTCAAACAACATGAGCAGGTTTACATTTCACCACAGCAAAAATTCTCCTCATGAATGTTTTTCAGTGTGAAATGAAGTCCACCTTTGTACCAACAATAATTTGAAGGCATTTTCCGCAATTTCATTTCTCACTCATTTAATGCTCTCTGGCTCTGTGGGACAGCAGAATTAAAACGGCACAAACTGAGCATGTGCGTGTTCACCTCAAAGCAGTTTATTAAAACTCTGCAGTGTTTCCTCCTTCAGTTCAGTTGGTTTGTCCAGGTGAGAACAACGACCTTTGAACTGTGGTGGCACAAAACTAACGGCACAGAGAGTCTCAGTCAGAACTGTGCTGCGGTTCATTAATCCAACTGACTACAGGAAACCACCCTAAAACACAAGGGATTATGGGTATGAGGAGGCGGATGTTGACATCTGATAGCCAGCAGTTCCTCATGCTTGGAAAGCCGAGCAGAACAAAATGAAGTCTGGACTGATGCTGATGAGGATTTGAATGATGACGTTTTGGTGGTGCAGAGATTTTTTATTTCCTCTCCCTTTCCCTCAAAAACTCTGCTGGCACTAATCTCCTTCCATATGTGACCTCTGACCCTTGACCTCCTTGTTGACCTCAGTGGATCAGAGACTCACAGAAATGACTAACATGTAAATGTAAAATGAGATAATTTTCCCCTCATCCCACACACACACACTAGCTTCCCTCTGAGCTCACACCCAGATCCACCCACCTCATCTAAAACTACCGTTCTATCTTTACTTTACCCAGAAGCCTTCAGGAGAACAACAGAGAAGTGAGAGTGGAAAGACGCCGTGGGCTCGAGTCCCAAACTCACCGCAGCGTAGCGATACTGTGACGTCACGAAACTCCTGTTTCACTTTACGCTCCTCAGATGGGAGAGAGGGGAGAGAGCATGGTGCTTTTACAGGTTTGTTTTCCACAAAGAGAAAGTGCAGTTTGCTCAGTTCAGAGTGTTTTTCCTGCGAGGCTGAACAGGACACAGCGGCTGCTTCACCCCAAAACACAACAGTCACTATTTAACAGCCAACTAGATGTTTAGAGTAGAACAGGACTGTAAATGATGGTTGGTTACCTGGAGAGCAGACTAACACATTACTCTGTAACGCTTTGGAGTACTTAGATTACTCTTTTGTGGTAATGAGTAACTTAACAGAGGCTACATCTGTGATCTTACTGGTTCACTGTATGTCGGGACTCCCCTCTCCTCTGTGATGATAAAGGAGTTGGATGTGTATCTAAACATGGTGAAAGCATCAAAACTAAATCCACACAATCCATATTAGAAAAGCGAGCCTCTAAACGAGCCGTTTGGACTTCCGTAACTTTGTGGCGTCACAAAGGTTCGCTCATTATCATTTCTGTAAGAAATAATAGACTAACAAAGTGTTTTTTTCAAAGCGGTCGAGCGGTCGTCATCGTTTATTACCGGAGAGTTTTCCCTACCTGTAGCCGCCGGGCCGCGGCGTCTCACGTTTCGCTCTCGAAACGGTTAGCCGATCGGAACGGAGGGTCGTTAATATTAATGAGCCTTAAAGACACGGCGACAGAAACGGCCTGTTCTTGGTAAGGCTCAGAGAGATGCTGGAAAATGAACGTGGAGAAATGGATTGAGAGTGTTTTTGGTTCATGACACCACACACACAGCTTTGAATGGACAGAAAGACACAAAATAAAACTCTGGGAAGTGGAGAATATGGACCTTTAATATAATTTAACTTCTTTCAGTGGAATCATATGGTGATGATATGGTGATATGGTGATATGGTGATTTTGGGAGATCGTGACACACAATTCTGCTCTAGAGCTGGGCGATATGAAGTAAATATCACGATAATCATAAGGATTTTTTTCAATATCGATGTATATCATGATATGGCTCACGTCGGCAAAATCACGTGAAATAATCAGATTCATGTTTTTTTTTTTTTTTAAACAAAATGTGCTTCTTATCATCAGTTCAAACAGTAGAAGTGTGTGTTATGATTTCCCAAAAATCACCACATCATCACCATATGATTCCAATGAAAGACCATAAACACTAATATTGAATTATTGCCCGGTCCGAGGCAGCTCTGCAGTAATGAATGACAGAGGCTGCGTACCCGTCGCTGGTCAGGTGAAAACCTTGTAACTCCAAAATGTCAACTTTCCAGAAACCAAGAAAAGCAGCCTTGTTTTCAGAGTGATGATGATGCATTCTTGACTTCATCCAATGGGTTGTGAAACGGTTTCAGAAGCCTGAGGGGTCGGAGAACTTTCTCAACCCACAGAGAAGCATGAAACCCTTCAATACAACATCATGGTACTTTATAAATCTCAGTGTGAGGGTGTGACTGGTGTGTCAGTTGGGGAACAGACGATCCTAACCATACTGTCTGTAGAGATCTGAAGTCCAGGTTTGACCTCCAGTGTCTCAGACTTTGGCCCGATCCCAAACCGGCCCCTCCCCCCTCGCCCTCCGTCTGTGCGTTCACATGGAGCGTTCTCCATATTAAGATCCGTCCCAAACCAATTAGCAGGGAGTGTAAGTGGAACTGTAAAACCCTCTGACAGCGAGTCAGCATCGATGCAGACTCACGATCGTCCGCTAGCAGGAAGTGCAGCTGCAACAGGAGACTGGAGGAAACACCTTTCAAATGTTAAGTTCCGTCTTTCTACCTTTGTTTTCCTCACGCTGACTTTACAGCTTCAAACAAAATCATGGAATGTGTGGTGAAGTTTAAAACTAAAAAAGGAGAATATCACTTTGTCTCTAAGGTCGCTTGACTTGCAGCAAACCCCGTAAATGCCTTTATACATGCGAACATAAAAAAAGTCCAGTTTACTTCACGTCATTCTCATGGTTTTGGATGTTATGAGTTTACAGTGACAGTTGCAACGTGTTATCTTTGCCTCTCGTAAAATTTGAAACGGCAAAACAGCCGTCTGAGCACGGCGTCTATCGGTCGCCATGGTGACGACTGCTTCCAATTCTTCCAGTAGAGTGGCGAGGGCGTCCCACAGTTTGTTAGTGCATTTCTACGCTCCCCTGCATTACAGCTGCCAGTGTGACCTGATTTGGAGTGACACTTGGTGGTGAAGTGGCAGTGGGTGGAGGCTGGTTTGGGATTGGGCCTTTACCATGATGATGATGATGAAAATGAAGATGAAGTCTTACCTGTCCGCAGCGCTGTGGTTTGTGACATCGGGGGAAAATTTTGAAATTCCCATAATGGATCTATCATTATATTGTCAAGAAGCTGCAAGACAAACACAAACACACACACATACAATGAGAACACGAATTCATCATTCATGATGTGGAGGCACTTTGCCCAACAAAAGTTAAAAGCTAAAGGTTTCACTTTATTGGCTAAAATACATTATTTACAAATGTATTATCATATTGTCTGTATTCTCATCATTTTGCATTCATTTTGCTGTTTTGTTCCTATTGTGCTGCTTTACTCGTTAGCCTTGTCCTTCGGTTTATTCGATTAAACTGTTCGTTAAGTACAGTCAGTTTACCTGGTGGTGAGTGGCCAGGTAGTGGTCGTCTCCAGCCATGGTGTCTGCCAACAACAGAAAACATACGTTTTCACAGTATTCCCATGATGTCACATGCATTTCCTACCAATATGGCGCTTTACAATACACACAGCTCATTGGCTGTGTTTGTCATTTGATTGTAATCACCTGTTATTTTCCTACCAAGATGGCCGTGTGGTGATGTAATATGGAAATTCTTTATTAGGAAAAACCCCTTGAGATGTACCATCTCGTTTTCAAGGGGGTCCGCAACGACAAAAATACAATATAAACACAATTAGACAAAACATTTAACAAAAACAAAAAATAACAACAAGATAATTAAACGATACCAAAAGAGAAAAAAAAAACTATAAATATCAAATAATAAGAAAACAAAATCAGGAGATCATACTCCAAGCAGAGCATGAAAGTGGATCATTCATTCATAGATTATAGAAAAGTATTAAAGTATTAATGTCAGTGAGAGCATTAAGTAATAAAGTTATAAAACATAATTATAGAGGTGTTATTATAGACATGTACAACTGATCCTATAATAAGAAGACAGGGTATTTTTGAACAGGTGGAAAGATGATATGGACCGAATATTTCCAGGTAGATTATTCCAATCAGAGGGAGTTTAAACATAAAGACTTTCTTAGCTGTTGACTTAGAGACTGCAGGAACAGAAAAAAAGAGCTGCAGAGTGTCTCAATTGATAATTAGAGGAGAAAGGTTCCATAAACACTTTTAAATAGTGAGGGTAATTGAAATGTATACATTTAAAAATAAACTGCAGCCAATGTCGCTGTCTTCTTATGATGGGAGACGGCAAATTAAGAGTTTCATACATTGTACAATGATGAGTTATGAAAGGACAGCCAAGAACAAATCTGCATAGTGTATTATAAACTATATTGAGAGGAAGAAGATTAGTTTTGGATGCAGCCTGAAATACAACATCAGCATAATCCAATATTGGTAAGATGAGTTGTAGCGCAAGCTTCTTTCTAACAGTAAATGAAAAGCAGTTTCTGGAACGGTAAAGAACACCAATACTGAAGTTCATTTTCTTCACAATATAATTAATATGACATTTAAATGAGAGTTCAGAGTCTAGCCATAGGCCCAGGTATTTGGTGTGTTCCACTCTTTGCAGTGGCGTATCATCAAGACAGGCAATAACACATGAATAAGCTTTGACAAGTACCAAAAATCATAGTGTGAGATTTAGTTTTATTGAGTAGTAATTTATTAGCTGCGAGCCAGTGTTGTAGGATATTAAAATCAGACTGCAAAGCTGATTCAATCTGTATTAAATTAGTTTTAGGTGTGTATATTACCGTATCGTCCGCAGAAAGCTGAACACAACATTCAGAACAAATTGAGAGGAGCTCATTAATAAAAATGGAAAAAAGAAGTGGACCAAGTGTTGAGCCTTGAGGCACGCCGCGTTGTACTAATGTATCAGATTTGCTTCCTTGAATGACAACACATTGTTTTCTGTTATGAAGATAGGAATTGAACCAAAGTAAAGCATTACGTGACAGACCAACAGAGTGAAGTTTATCTAAAAGAAGGTAGTGATCGACCAGATCAAAAGCCTTGGTCAAATCAATGAAAATTGCACCTGTTAATTTACTATCGTTAGATGCAGAGAAGATATCATTTGTAAGTTTTAATAAAGCAGTAGTTGTGGAATGATTTGATCGAAAGCCAGATTGAAAAAGTGATAAGATATTGTACTTATTGAGATAATATGACAATTGATCATAAATTAGTTTTTCAAATACTTTTGCAGTAGAACAGATGATTGAAATTGGTTTATAATTATTGGGTTCAAGTACATCGCCCCCTTTGTGCAAGGCAGTGATACGTGAACATTTCCAGATGGCAGGTATTTCACAAGTAGATAAAGACGTTAAAAAGATCACAAAGAGGGTACATGAGAATGTGGGGCGATAATTTAAGAAATTTGGTTTCAATGCGATCTAATCCAGGACCACTACTCACTTTTAGATCATTAATGGCATCCTGTACCTCAACAGGTGTTATATTCCTGAAAGAGAAGGAGCTGTGACTAGACAGTACATTGTTAAAATCACCACCAACTGAAGGATCAGGCATTATAGCAGAACAAACCCAGGAGAAATGCTGATTAAATGCTTGAGCGACTAAAAGTGGACAATTTTGGAATAAAATCATTATTGTTTAGGATTTTTAAAGTCCTGAGCAAGAGATTCTTTATAATAATTGGATTTGGCATTTCTGGTCATAGTTTTGCTCATATTTCTCAACTGTCTGTACTTTTCCCAGTCAGCAGGATCCTTGGACTTTCGAAATGTAACAGAATACTATGAATATAGAACATTTCAGTTCTATAGTTGTAATAAGCAGTGCTGAAGTGGCAAATCAAAAGGAGCTTAAACTATGACCTCCAGTTGAAATGCTTTATGAAAAGTATTAATTTATGTTTTTTCCCTTTAAAAGACCCTAGCTCCACATAACCTAGATCCGTTTGGTGCTAGTTACCATGCTGTGAACTGTGAATTCATGCCAAAGATTCAGCCTGAAAATTGGATAAACTCTATTCTGCAAATAAAAAGGTTGGTAGAGTGATTTTAGGTTGATTTAGCCTTCACTGTATCTCTAATGATAATATAAACTATAATTAAGAAATAATCACTTGACACTTGTTGCTGCTTGCCATCGCGCGCTCCCGCACTAGCACCGGCTGGACATGAACGCGCCTGTCTGAGTTATGCTAGCTCTCTGGCTAACAGCTAGCCCTGTTGGGGTGTTTTGTTGTTTATCTCGTTAGAACAACCTTCAACAAGTTAACATACGGGTTTTCTCAACTTGCTATTTGAGAACACCGCTAGCAGTTACGTTTCTGCTAATTGTTACACGTTACAGAAAGTCTTGTCATTGCAAATTGCTACCAGCAGTAGCTAACAGGTAGCTAGCCCCGATACATTCCGTTCTCTTGTATGGAGAGAACGCAACGCGAACCTCCACCTGGCAGTTAAATGGTTCTTTGCTTATCGGCAAAGGAACATACAAGGTAGAAAATAAGTGAAGCCCTAATAAGAGTCACAAGAGTCATTAGGATCCAGTCTTCAATTCGGCATGCATAAAACCCACTGAACAGCTCTTGGTTTAATAAAATGTAAACTTTTAGGACCAGTTCGCCTGTTATTCCCACTATCTTCTTCCACCAAACTATACCGTGGGCCGAATATACCAGCAGCAACTAACGATTAAAAACATGTCTTAAGTCATGTTCTACAAGATGTGCAAGTTTGGCCATAAGCAAGCGAGTTTTGTGTGACGGTCTCCCCATACATGAGTGGACGGCACGTATCGGAGCTAACAGTTAGCTGGCTAATAAGGAAGTGAGTAGCATAACAAAGCAAGTTGGCAAGACTCACATTGTTGTAACAGATCACGGTAACGTTAATGTTAGCTATGATAATGAGCAATGCTGTTATCTGTCTTATTATCACACAATACACAGTCATTGTCTTACCTAGTTAGCTAGGTCAGGTCAAAAGTCGGATCCCCTCAACATGAAATATCAGTGACAGTCCGCCAATCCACTTCAGTTCAGTTGACTTTTGCACATCATTTCGCCATGCCCATGCTGAACCAGTGGATCCATGAACAAGAACTAAACAACATTAAAGCACGTCATGACGCGAAAAGACCGTGTTATTACAGTTTATAACACGACAATAATTAACTGTGAGTAGATAGACTGAACAAAAGCCAGCAGGTGACACCAAGTTGGTCAGTTGTTCATAAAGTTGACTTCCTTCCCCACTGGAAATTCCCTGTGACGTAGTTGGTTCAGCCAGAGAGGAGGTAAAAACGAAGAGGTTTCTCTCTTACCCAAATTTGAACTTCTACAAACGTCATCAAGAAGCGCCACAGCTTTGGTTATGCCCTCACCTGAGGGGATTATCAAATCCAAGAACGCTAAATCAATACTTGTGTTCTTGAGGAGAACATTCTTCCCAAATTGTCTTTAAGGGTGGACTGGACACACTGATCTGTTGTGTCTGTCCCTATATGTAATTTTAAATTAATTTTCAATGAGAGGCGTCTGTTGTCTGGACAGGGCCGATGACACGTCCGTCTCCGTCAGATCTCCATCCATTTTGATGGACAAAAACTTCAACTTTTTCTGGATGGATGCATTTGTCATCATCCGTTTAGCCAATCAGAATCGAGGAGGCGGTCCTAGGTCTGTTTTTGGGGAAAATGGCGGCGAACACCGAGACCTTGGAGGAGACTGTAATTAATACCTACAGTGTAAGCTACACCATCCTGTTGTACAAAACATCATCAAATGATTCCAAAGACAAAATGGAGAAAGCCTGGCAGAACGTTGGGACGACTGCACATCTGCCAGGTTGTTTTTTAGTGAATAAATCCAGTATTACATGTAACAGATTAGCTAAGCAGGGAGCTAGCTAAAGTTACGGTAGCTATACCTCAAACATGATTTCTCACATTCCAACACAAACCAACTGACAGAAATCTGTCAAAACATTCTGTCCTTTTTCTGACGCATCAGTACGGCCGCCCTCTTGGAGAGAACACATTTCTGAAGAAGGAGAGCTCAGAGAAGCTTCTGACAGTTTGAGACGGACTGTGCTCCACGTCTTCTGAGCAATTAAGACTCACAGCAGTTGGTTTTCCCAGCTGGTTCAACCTGCTCTCTATAGCTACAGATTGTTGTGCCGTTTGGGCGTGATGCGTCGTTCTCGCAATGAATCTTGGGACTTCCTTTTCGATCTCATTGGCCAATTCACCATCTGATGCATCCTCCATAGTTTGAAGTTAACAAGTAACATTAAGTAGTAGCCTACTTCCGGGATAAATTAATGTTAAACTAGTGAGATATGGCCATCTGTTAGATATTAAATATAAAACATTAACAATATTAAACATTTCAGGTTTAGAAAAAGCAGGAAGTTGGGAAGGCTGCTGCAGCATCTGCATCAAAACCAGGTGAGCAGGTCTCTTCAGGTCAGTCTTCAGGTCAGTCTTCAGGTTAGTCTTCAGGTTAGACTTCAGGTTAGGTTCCACTACAGGCTACAAATGTGTTGGAAATTGTTTCCCTCCTTTGTATTAAAAACATACCGACAAGTTTCAGTTCGGCGGATCCTTCATCAGGGTCAAACTGATGCGTCTGTATGTTTTAATACTAGTTGGCCATGTGAATGAAAGGCTTTTAAATGCAAAACAAAGTGCCTCAAACCCCCTTTTTGGAATTGCTACCTATAACAATGTTATACAAGGGAGGGAAACAATGAACACAATTTTTGTAGCTGCATTTCAGGTTTATTTGGACCAAAGTCTTGTTAACATCCAGAGATAACATTGATTTTTTTGTGATGACTAGCTGTTGACGGTTATGATGAGGGTTAACGCCCACTTTACAGACCAGAAGCAGAAGGTGGGGCAGTTTTTTTTTACTGTGGAGTGATTCATCTTCTCAAACAGACACCATCTTTGGTGAAGGGTAAGTTTTGACCTGTTCACCTTCTGCCTCCTGCTGGTTAGACACAGCAGCACCCAGTCCAGACTGGTGGAAATACTGGGAGCAACACACACATTCTCTCTCTCTTGAAACACACACAAGAGTCCAGTATCAATTTAATATCTTAAAGAAAACTAAATATCTAGGGCTTTTCAATGCAATATGGTTTTAATAGGATAAAAACTTGGTAAGAGCATCATGAGTTTGATATCCATAATCAGTTTCAACTTCAATAAATTCAGTCATTCCATACAAATTCAGAAAACAGAATTTAAATTCAGTCGTCTGCTGGAACAAATCTCATCACTTTCAATCTAAGTCATTTACACAAACACAAGATCTCAAGTCAAGACTTTAGAAACCTTTTTAAGTCATCAAAGTACAAGTCAGAGTCAAGTCCCAAGTCACCAGAACCCAAGTCAAGTCAAGTCTCAAGTCTTCTTTTCATGCATCAAGTCAAGTCTCAAGCAACTAAAACTGTGACTCGAGTCCAAGTCATGTGAAGTCAGGAAACCTTCTTCCAGGAGAGGACCAGGTTCTCAGACCCGGAGGATCTGATCCTGGTCCCGGGCCGCTGCACTTCACAGAGATCACATTCTGATGAAGCCAAAAGGACGACATCATCTGCAAACAGTGAGATGCCACCTTATGTAGTCATGATACCTTTTCAGAAAGCCTTCATTTGCACAGAAAATCCAGGAAAAAAGCATCATGTCAAGATTAGGATGGATGTGTTTCATCATTAAATTGCTATTAACAGCTGAAAATGTGAGTTTAAGTTTTCATATTCCTTTAACGTCACCAAACTGGAATTCATCTCACTGATCCTAAATTGGTCTGTTCTGCTAAAATTGTGTTCACTGAAGCCTCTGCAGCCTCCTACCTGTTATGATTGAACTCGTTCTCTCTGTGTTCACCTGCTCAGCTTTACCAAACCAGACCAGACTCCAGGTTCCTCCTCACATCTGGAACCAGACTGCTTCACATCTGTTCTCATTTCACTAATTTGGCTTCACACAATAAAGGAAATCTGACAATGGCTTTAGTTCTTAGATGTTCTTAGTTTATTATGATTAAACACACATTTTATTTGTTACATTTTGTCTTTTAACATATCTTTAGATTTAGTTATTTAAACATATATATACTGTATATATATATACTGTATATTTAGATTTAGTTATTACAACATTCATAGTAACCTGAACATCACACCTAAAAGCATCTGTAAAACAATTAGTGCAATTTACAGTTAAAACTTTACAGTTCAAACTAAAAAAAACAGCTTTTGTCTGCAAAAATATACATATCTATTCAGTTTAACATTAAACTTCAATAACACCTCAAGTAAAAACTTAATATAGTTACGGCAAACGAGAAAACCTAAAAAAATCGAATCGACAACAGAACTCAACTAGAGGCACATTAGCTCACCATGGTCTAGGTTAACATACCACCGCACCAGCAGGAGTGGAAACACACACACACACACACACACACACACGAACACACACTTTAAACGTCATACCACTGAGGTTGTAGAAGCGTTTCGATGAGGCACTACGTGGACTTCAGGCCAACAGACACCAAACCACAGACTGGCCTGGTTTAATACGGGTGGGGGGGGTGGGGTGGGGTGGGGGTGGGGGGGTGGGGTGGGGGGGTGGGGTGGGGTGGGGGTGGGGGGGGTCACGGCTACAGGCACGACTGACGCAGAAAAGCAGTGAACTTACTAACTGCACATTTGTGACATTCAACACAGAAACAGTTCTTTGTGGCATCGACACAGTTTGTTACGCAGCTGTCGGCATGGCAACACTGCGCAGACATGGACAGAAACATGGCACTTGTTAGGGCTAGAAATACATTGATGATTGATTATCTTATAGTTAAAACTTGGGCCATTTTCGGCATGGACCCTATATATTTCCCCATTATTTCCCATCATGCCGATCGATTCTGACCAAAATTTCATCATTTGCTTCACTGTTGACGTGTTGCTCCGGTTCCTCCCGAGAGCAGCCGAAACTCGTCTTTTTCAACACATTGAGGCTCACTCTGTATTGAGACATGCATATATTTAATTTCCAGTTTATCCATGACCTGTCAGTATTTATTTTGCACTACTTTACACAGTGAGACAGGCAGCTGCAGCAGAGGAACCAAGAAAGTGCTACAGCAACGGCCAAGGTAGCATCAAAACAGCAGAATAAAGGCCTGACTTTAGATTATTTTCATTCACATCTTTTTACCAACATGTTTCATTACAGGCTGATCGTCAATATGTTGAAAAAGACAAGTTTTGAGTGATGTTTGGAGCGTCCGTTGACCAGTTAGGACTGAACTGGAGAGCAGGCAAGCAAGACACAAGTTGCTCTGTAGGGAACAACTGACCAGGTTTTAGTCAGAATCGATCGGTACGATGGAAAATAGGGTCCAGATTGAAAATAGCCGGAATAATGCTTTCACAGCCACCAGAGCCTCCACCTGCTGCACCAACATGTAAATCACTCTCTCATTTCTGCTTTCAACGGCCTGGACACTCTTTCAGTCTGAAGAGGGGCAAAACACTTTCAGTATCATCTTTGGACAGTTTAGCTTAACAGTGGTAGAACATCTGCTGGCAGGATCGGCTGTGCTTTTTCAGGCTGACGAATCAAAAGGCTGAAGCTGGATGACAGACTGGCTCTTTACAGTAATGATCAGTTACATCAGTAGGGACGGACGGGAAAAGATGCACGCTGCTGTAAATACACAACACTCACCTCTACGTGGAAGCTGAACTACAGTACTTCATGCATGGAATAAACATTGTGACGGTATCTCATATCTATACAGCAATACCACTCACTAGCTACATCCTACTGTCAGTACACACAGTGTCAACTGTAGAAAACACAACTACTGCGTCCCAGCACACTTCCACACTTCAGTTCCTGCAGGTTCAGACACTGTAGAAGTCCCAGCATGCTTGCTAAAATCCTGCTGCAGTCTGGATCCTTCCCCAAGAGGAACTGTTTGGAAAAATATGTAGTTGTTGTTCTCTTTTCATCCAGAAGAAGTTACAAGGAATTGTCTGCTGAGTAGATGGTTGAGAGACAGTTTGCAAATTTGGAACTAGTGCATAACGTTCAAGAAAGAATTATCTGCAGTACTGATGCAGGATTTATGCAAGATAAATGCATGAGGGGGAACTTCAACAATGGCTGCTATTGCTATTACTACTGTATTACTGCTGCTACTGTATCTCCTCTTCATGACCAGTTATCTGAGGTCAGGTTGAAGTGCTAAACAGACAGACTTGTCCTAGCTGTGGTCATGGAGGGGAGAAGACAAGGAAGCAGAAGAACTGGAAAAAAGAGGAACGCAGTCGCTGAAAATAAACAGTTGAAGTCACCGGTGTATCAGCGTTTGCTCTCAGATCCCTGTTCCTTCAAAGCCAGAAACCCTCAGTGAAATCTGAGTTACTGACCTCACAAGCAGCCGCAGGAACGAACCCAACCAGCTTTAAAAAAAAAGAGTCGTCCCGTCAAAATACAACGGTAAGAAAAGCTTCATTTCTGACCAACTTGGGTTGGAGGCTTTGAATGAAAACAGAATCCTTGAACTGCAAGTCGAGCACAGGATAGTAATATATTGTTACCTACTAGCACCAAGTGACACCAAAGTCAGTAACGCAGAACTTGGACTTCAAATAAAATAAAAAAACTACTACAACAGAAACACATCAATAAAACACTGTTGTGGCTACATCAGGAGTTGGGAGCTTCACCATGAGATCCCTCTTGTCTTCCGGAGCTTTCCTGCGACGGCGGCTGCATTTCTTTAAGTTCTGCATCGCTGGGAATGTGGACGAAGTGCCTCCTTCATGAAATCCTCCATCGTCTTTCTGTCAGAGGCGTCTGTGTAAAAATCGGCAGCAGAGGCTCGTCTTCACCGGTTTCCTCAAGAGATTTAGGAGTCAGATCTCATCAGCTGGCGGCCACATGTTGGTGAGGTTTGACTCTGCCTGGTCAGTCCGTCAGTCCGCTCTGCAGGGAGCCAACCGTCACCTGGAGTCATGTGCTATTCTACAAGTTGGCTGGAAAAAATTTGGGATTTACCAGCCACTGTGTCCTCCCTCATGAAAAAAGTTATATGTGAAAACCCACATTTGAATTTGAATGTGCTTTTTGGAAATTTCCCATTTCCCATGTGAAAATGACATTTCATCTGTGAATCATCTCTTTGCATGTGAAATTAAGTTTTCACATGTGAAACAAATATTGTCACACGTAGTGGCAGGTGAAAATGTGAATAAAATGTTCGCATGTGGTGGAAAAAAAAACACTTTTCACCTATGAATTGAAATTTTCACATGTGAAGTAAAAACTGTCATGTGATGTCACAACATGAAAACCTTTGATCACGTATGAAAACCAACATGTCCAAAAAGCACATGTGCGTTGAATTCACATGTGGGTTTTCACGTGACGTTTTTGTAAGGATGGATGTTGACCGGGTCGATTTTGGCTGTAAGTTACTCTACCAGCCACTTTGGCAAGTAACAAACTATCATCTAGAGCGTGTGGCCGGTAAAAAGTGGAAGTGGCTCAATTTAATTTTTGGAAATCACCAAACAATGTGACCGGTGAACAACAAGTTGACCTTTCTGCCTCGGATACTGGTGAACGTAGGAGCCACAGAGTTCCAGTCCTTTACCAGGCTTCAGCTTATGTCTTCATGAGTTCAGTTCTATTAATGCACTTCAGGTTCAACAGCGACACAGGCTAGCTGATGTCAAGGAACCTGTGAAGAGGGAAAAGTCAGAGCCATGAGCGTCAGTTAGAGACAAACTAAATCCTGCAGCAGTTTGTATTGCAGCGGATGGGAAGTCCATACTTAAGTTTTTGAATCCTAAGTTTCAAATGCGTTCTACCTCGGCAACGACACCGACGGTAATCTGTTGTTTGGTTTATTAGCTAATATTTGAGGTGTTTTCATGTGTGTTTTGATTCATTTTCGTACTCTTATATTTATTTTTCAGATGTGACCGCTGCTGTGAAGGGAAGCTAATAATGTCACGTTCACTAAGATCTTATTCTGTCAGGTAACGTTAAAGAAATATCAGCATGCCAACTCAACTACAGTTAACAGCTAAAATACATTGTTGCAATTTCAGAGCATTAAAGCTAATTAGCAAACTGTTGGCTAACTATGTGATTAGCAAAAACAAGCCGTAACATTACAGATTTTCTTTCTTTCATTTATTTCTTTAACGTTGGCCGACAGAATGAGCTCTAGTGAAGTTAATGTTATTTTTCTCATCTTCACAGCAGGGGTTGAGGACCAGTCAAATCCCACGAATAAGTTTAAGAGTTGACACATTTATAAGTCAAAATTCACTATAAAAATACCCAAAACATTAGCTAATAGACCAAATAACAAATTACTCTTGGTGTCGTTGACGAGGCAGAAGGTGTTTGAAACTCAGGCTTCAAAAACTAAAGTATGGACTTCCCATCCACTACAACACAAACTGCTGCAGGATTTAGTTTGTCTCCTCTGACATACAGTATCTGACTTTTCCTTCACAGATTCCCTGACTGATGCACAAGTTCCAGTTACATACTGATGCTACACTGTGGTCACTGTGGTTTCACACAGGCAGCGAGTCTGTGTGTGATTTTGTAAGCGCATTAGCTTTGGAGAGTTTTCTCCACAATATGAACGCTGTCTTCTGAGGGCTGGAGGACCAACGTTACTAAAGGATTTAACACCACAGAGGAAGAAGACAGCCAGGATTCAGTTCAGCGTCCTGCCAGATTTCTGGCTTTGATAATATTATCTGGTTACAGCTTCATAAAAAATAAACCGTCCGTCAGTTTCTTCAGCAGTCTTCATCATAGGGTTC
>NC_136012.1:28739337-28741837 GCF_048128805.1 Centroberyx gerrardi
GATCAGTGGCATGAGAGATATTTTATGTCGTACAGACAACAAACAAACTTTGGGCCAATCGGTGTGATTTTGAAGATGTTCCGTATTCCCTGAAGTTTCATCAAAATCTGATCAGTGGCATCTGAGATATTGTGCGTGACGGACCGGGGCCGATCCATAGTCCCTCCCCCAACTTCTCACCCAGCCAGCGGGCCTCCGTTGGAGATGTCGAAGACCTGGTGAGGGTTCAGAAGCTTCCGGAAGCTGTAGAGAAGCTCTCGGCCTTTCAGTCCGCCGCTCTTCGGGTTGACGAACACCAGCAGAGGAGAGACGTCTTTCCCCAGCTTGTTGTGCTGAGGGAAGACGAGAGAAATGAACGAACATACACTAAATCATCAGAATCAGGCTTCTGGGGCATGATGGAAAATCATAGATGGAGGTTTGTCCCAAGAGAGAAAGCCTTTGGTTAACATCCTGAGTGTTGTTTTCTACGCTGCCCACTGCTGAATACACTGTACATTTAATTTGTTATTATCAGACAAAACCAGTAAGTTACATGGCTTTGTGAACTGGACTTCCCTGGGACAATAAATCCAATACAGAGTTCTACCAGTCCTGGAAGTTCTTGAACATCCTGGAATTCTGAGCGGTGTATTCCAGACAGGGAAAGTCGGGGGATTTGATCAATTCTCTGGGGAATTTTACAGCAGGGTCGCTTTCTAGAAACACAGCAGAATGTGTTTTCCAGCTTGTTTCACACATTCATCACATCAGATGGTTTTCAGACTGAAAAACAACATTAACAAGCCAGGAAGTGAGAAGGTTTTTAGGTCATGGAAGAGCTCCAATGTAGTTACGGAAAGTCATGGAATTCCACAGTGGGAAGCCTGCCAATGGTATGGTATACTATGGGATTGTATAGTATGGTATTGTATACTATAGTATGGTATATACTATGGTATGGTATATATACTATGGTATACTATGGTATGGAATACTATGGTATTGTGTAATATAGTATGGTATGGAATGGTATACTATGGTATGGAATACTGTCATGTATACTATGGTATGGTATAGTATGGTATGGTATGGCATGGTATACTATCATGGTTTACTATGGTTTGGTATGGTATGGTACGATATGGTATACTATGGTATTGTATGGTATACTATGGTATGGTATACTATGGTATTGTATGGTATACTATGGTATTGTATGGTATACTATGGTATGGTATACTATGGTATTGTATGGTATACTATGGTATGGTATACTATGGTATTGTATGGTATACTATGGTATTGTATGGTATACTATGGTGTGGCATGGTATATTATGGTGTGGCATGGTATACTATGGTGTGGCATGGTATATTATGGTGTGGCATGGTATACTATGGTGTGGCATGGTATACTATGGTGTGGCATGGTATATTATGGTGTGGCATGGCGTGTTGTGGCATGGCAGACCAGTGTTACCGTGATCTCTGGTATGACCAGTGAGGTGAGCGGCTTGTTGTTGACAGCCGTGTCTTTAGCCAACATGTAGATCCTCTCTGCTTCAGAGAAACATGAGATCTGCAACGCCACCGCGCCTGGAACACACACACACACACACACACACACACACACACACACACACAGGTTAGATTAGGTCATTACAGCCAGGGAGAAGGAGGCAGAGAGGAGGGGCTGGTCCAGGCTGGGTGTTTGGGTAAGTAGAGAGGTTAATTGGCTAGTTATGGGGTAGCTGGGTAGCTGAGGGGTTGGTTGGTTGGCAAGCTGGGTGGCTTGTTGGGTAACTGGGTGAATGGGGAGGTGGGGGGGCAGCTGGGGGGTTGGGGGGGGGCAGCTGGGGGGTTGGGGGGGGGGGGAGCTGTGGGCTGTGAGAAAGTTGGGAAAAGTACTGGACATGCTCTGAATGGAGAAGAGGGGAATGAGGACAAAGACAGAAGGGAGACCAGCTGACTCTGAATTTAAATACATGAGTTTGCTTGTTTGCTTGTTAAATCTACAGTGAGATGGATTGGTTTACTGTCGCTTCGGCAATCAGATCAGACTTTGTGCCGATCTTGCCTTTTGTTCCTTTATTCTAGAGCCACAGGATTATGTGTTTCCATTTATTGTCTGGGTGCTGTGACCTCTGACCCCTGACCTCCTTACTATTGGTTGCTTCTAATGTTGTTGCTGTAGGATGTGAAGCTGATTCTGCTGTTTTACCTCAGTGGAGATAAGAGCATCAGCTAAAAGACTAAAAAAGAAAATGTAAAACGTTTTCAGCAGAAAACACATCCAAGGTGTCTCTGCAGGTGGAGGACAGAACAGACGAGACTCTGGGATTTAAATGTTGATGTCAGCAGAGAAATTACCTTAAAATAACCAGCAGAGCAGTTTCCATGACAACATACTCACCTTGACTCCCATAAAAGTGGCTGATGGTGACCAAGTGACCTGCAGAGAGAGAGAGAGAGATGGAGGAGGGGGGTGAGGACGAGTTGGACAACCAGTCTTGCTGTGA
>NC_136012.1:28749337-28764337 GCF_048128805.1 Centroberyx gerrardi
GGCTCTATATCCATCAGGAACTTATCTTTAAGGCTGGTTCTCCATCAGGGACCTCTCCTTAAGGTTCTATATCCATCAGGAACCTCTCTTTAATGTCTCTATGTCTCTTTCTATTGCTGCCTTCTTTATCAAAGAGCTGTTGCATGTTCCTGACTGAAAGCTCAGCATGTTTTTACAGGTTAAAAATATTTCAACTTATTGGCAAAAAAGTGTCACGATTCAAACAGGTTTTCAAGAGCCATGGCCAGGGTTTCCCACAATGCACGTCTTTAGCACTGCTGGCTAAACAGGAGGTACAGAATTTAATCACAGGCCACCTGTCATTCCTGAATCTACTGTACATCCATTTTGTGGAATTACATCTTTTTTTCCGTTGTAAAAGCAAAAAGCTGCAGGCCGAGGCCCATCATGCATGAACCTGGAGAGAATTAATGAACAGGAGCTTATTGAATGAATTTTGATTAAAGTACCTTGTTACTGTTGTTTGACTGATTTTCATCCCCAGCCCACTAGCTGAAGCCACACTGACCTAGTTTGTGTGTCTATTTCTAGTGTTGGCTTCCTGTCAGTCATGCTGTGTTGGTTTGTTTTGATCGGTCCGACTGCCATCAGCTCTATAGGAGCGCTCAGCCTCACGCTATTGATTTTAATCAACGCCTGTGACCGATCAATACGGCGCAGATCGATCTCCACACACTGCTACACACACACTGCATGAAGGAACCAAATGAGATGAAGCGTCTGCAGGCAAACCGCTTCACACTGTAACTCACTCACTGGCTCTGCTTCAACAAGGACACACTTCCTGCTTCCTGGCTCGCTCTGATCAGACCGACAGCTAGACTTCAAACACCTGACAGCCTTAGAGGAAGTCTTTGATTAAAGAGTGTGTGACAGTGGCAGGTATTGGGTGATGAAGTAAGACTGAACTCCTCTAATCAATAACACTCACTCTGCAGTCATTAATCTGACTGTTATCCAGAGACTTCCAGTGTCTTGCAACAGTAGAATCAGCTTCAATTCCTGATCACTAACATCCACAACCAACACAACCAATAGTAAGGAGGTCAAAGGTCAGAGGTCACAACACCCTGGGATTTTTTATGGCATTTAAAGTGATTAGAGGGGATGTGATTCAGTGAGGAGACAGTGAGGCAAACAGGTGAAGGAAGTTATTAGAGCTGAACAATCAACTGAAAACTGAAACTGCAATTTCCAAATCACAGAGGCTGCAATTAATAGAGCGATTAGAGAGAGTTTGGTCCAAACTGGATTTGTGAACAAGGAGTTTTAGAGCTGCAGGTGATCTTTGGTCCAGGAATCAAAACCTTTCATCAGACTCAAACTCAGCAAATCTGCACACTCACATCTAGTTTTTTTTTTTAACAAAATCACTTTTCTTTAAACAATTTTAAAGTTCTAAAAACTAAAGAAAAAGTCGCAGTTTAAATTGCAGTTGCAATATTCTGTCAAATAATCACAATTTGATTTTTTTGTCAATATCTTTCAGCCCTAGTAGTTATCGTAAACTAAAACTAAAACTAATGAACTGAAATAAAAATAAAAACTAACTAAAACTGAACTAAAACCATCTTGTCTGCTTGTAAAAGTAAACATCCATAGAAGCATGTAAAGTGTGCTAGATTATCATCAGACAGCTCATCAAGATGAGTGACAGCTGTCGGGGCGGGAACCTGACCAACTGAGGCGGAGGAGGGCGGGGCTAACAACACTTCCTGTCTGAAGGAGAAAAGTTGCATGTTGCAGCTTTAATTTATTTTATTCTGTTGTTCTGACTCACCAGGTCCAGCGTGGCGTCCTGATGACAGCTCCGACAGTCTGCACAGCTGAAGACGGCACAGTCAGCATGGACATGCAGCTCACACACTGCCACACACACACACACACACACACACACACACACACACGTTATTTTAGTCACAGTTGCCCTGCTCACCTCTCGTGTGGAGAATGTGAGGTCAGAGGTCACAGGTTCAGCTGACCAAAGGTTCAAATTGAAGAAGGTCCTCGATCAGCAACATGACAAGAAACCAAAACTAGAGAGAGAGCGAGGCCTTTGTGCCGTTACATTATTTACATTTTAGTCATTTAGCGGCTTACAGTAAAGTCAACAGGAGAATAAGCTTAAATTCCTCAATGACCAACATTACCAAAAATAAAAAGTGCAACGCCGAAGCCTTAGTGCCGTTACATTTTCTTTTACATTTTAGGCATTCAGCCTAAAAGTAACACACACTTGACTCCCTGCCAGTCGTTCACTCTGCTGCTTGTTTGGTTTATTAAGTGTCTCGTATGTTTCTGTATGTTTTCTTCGTTGTGAAAATGTTCTGTGGTCGAGGTTTGAGGCGTTCCCTCTCCAGCAGGTCTGAACCTGCTGAGTCAGCAGCTCAGACGTCTCACCGCTGCTCTCTCTGTGGATCAGCTGCTGAAGCTCTGACCTTCAGCCTCTGACTGTCGTCTTCATCTTCATAATCATCTCAATTCATCTTCTTAAAACTCATTTTTACAGACTTGCTTTCATGTAATATCTTTGATCTTATTGTTACTATTATATTGTTTTTACCTTCTGTTCTTAACCTTTTATCCTCTGGAAGCTTCTTGTTTTACTTTTTTATATTATTTTATGTTTATTTTAGATGTTTGCTTTGATTCTTAAAGCACTTTGGAAACTGGTTTCAAAAAGGTGTGGTCCTCATAAAGATATTGTACTGGTCATACTGGTTATGCTGGTCATGCTGGTCATACTGGTCATACTGGTCATGCTGGTCATACTGGTCATACTGGTCATACTGGTCATACTGGTCATGCTGGTCATACTGGTCATGCTGGTCATGCTGGTCATACTGGTCATACTGGTCATGCTGGTCATGCTGGTCATACTGGTCATACTGGTCATGCTGGTCATACTGGTCATGCTGGTCATACTAGTCATACTGGTCATGCTGGTCATACTGGTCATACTGGTCTGACCTTCACAGCGCAGCGCAGTGTTTCCCTCTGTTTGCTTCCTGCAGACGCAGCAGAAACGTTTCTTCTGACCGGCCGGACCGAAGCAGTGAGCCACCGGGACCTGAGGGGCAGCGGGACACGTTAACATGACACGTTAACAACAACATGACACGGTAACAACAACAACAACATGACACGTTAACAACAACATGACACGTTAACAACATGACACATTAACAACAACATGACACGTTAACAACATGACACATTAACAACAACATGACACGTTAACAACATGACACGTTAACAACAACATGACACGTTAACAACAACAACAACATGACACGTTAACAACAACATGACACGTTAACAACAACAACAACAACATGACACGTTAACAACAACATGACACGGTAACAACAACATGACATGTTAACAACAACATGACACGTTAACAACAACATGACATGTTAACAACAACATGACACGTTAACAACAACATGACACGTTAACAACAACAACAACATGACATGTTAACAACAACATGACACGTTAACAACATGACACGCTAACAACAACAACATGACACGTTAACAACATGACACGCTAACAACAACAACATGACAGGTAGCAACAACATGACAAGTTAACAACAACATGACACGTTAACAACAACATGACACGCTAACAACAACATGACACGTTAACAACAACATGACACGTTAACAACAACAACAACATGACACGTTAACAACAACATGACACGTTAACAACAACAACATGACACGTTAACAACATGACACGCTAACAACAACAACATGACACGTTAACAACAACATGACACGCTAACAACAACAACATGACAGGTAGCAACAACATGACAAGTTAACAACAACATGACACGCTAACAACAACAACATGACACGTTAACAACAACATGACACGTTAACAACATGACACGCTAACAACAACAACATGACACGTTAACAACAACATGACACGCTAACAACAACAACATGACAGGTAGCAACAACATGACAAGTTAACAACAACATGACACGTTAACAACAACATGACACGCTAACAACAACATGACACGTTAACAACAACATGACACGCTAACAACATGACACGTTAACAACAACATGACACGTTAACAACAACATGACACGCTAACAACAACATGACACATTAACAATAACATGACACGTTAACAACAACAACATGACACGTTAACAACAACATGACACGTTAACAACAACAACATGACACGGTAACAATAACATGACAAGTTAACAAGAACAACATGACACGTTAACAACAACATGACACGTTAACAACAACATGACAAGCTAACAAGAACAACATGACACGTTAACAACAACATGACACGTTAACAACAACAACATGACACGTTAACAATATGACACGTTAACAACAACATGACACGTTAACAACAACAACATGACACGTTAACAATATGACACGTTAACAACATGACACGTTAACAACAACATGACACGTTAACAATATGACACGTTAACAACAACATGACACGTTAACAAGAACAACAACATGAAACTTTAAAACAACAACAACATGACACGTTAACAAGAACAACAACATGAAACTTTAAAACAACAACAACATGACACGTTAACAAGAACATTCAACATGACACGTTAACAACAACAACATGACACGGTAACAACATGACAAGTTAACAAGAACAACAACATGAAACTTTAAAACAACAACAACATGACAGCTATCTAGACCGAGTCTAAACTGGATCTCGATCTGACCGATAAGATCAGAATGAGAGAACGAGTCAAACTGCTTTCTGGCTGCAGCCACAGTGCAGAAGGAAAGGTTAAATAATGACTTTTTCCAGGAGGCGATATTCTCAACTTTCTAACTATCTAAATGCATATGTTGATGTTATGATGCAATTTCAAATTTGCGGTCATGTATTAAAGGGAATTTGGGGATTTCATTTATTAGTACCTTTTAGCAGCTTGTCAAGTCGGCTAGTTTGCAAAGTTTTATAAAACAGAAAGACTATATCAAACAATGAATTTATGTCACGATAAATAATAAATAAAAATAATAATAAAGTGTAAATGTCAGAGTCCTGGTGCCGACGCTTCACATCTCCTGCCTGCTGTGCAGCACAGAAACATCACATCAGCTGCAGCACGAGTCAGAAGTCACATTCGGTGCGTTTGAGCCTTCAGTCGTGTGTGTGACTGTGTTTAGGTACGGAGGTTCATGTCTGTCCCTGAAGAATTGCTTCAGAGTGAAAAGAACTCTTCAATCCAATAAATCACCATGTAAACAAAGCCAGCAGTGGAGTAACAGAGCTACATCATCAGTAATATCAGCAGTTCAGCTGTGCTTGTCACTCACCCGGACCAGACTGGGAGTCATGCAGGAACAGACCGACCGCAGCGTCTTCAGGCATTTCTCGTGACACATGAAGTTACACACTGAGGAGGAGAGAGCAGAGTCAGAGAGCAAGGCACCAGCACCCAGGGCGAGGGTTCAAATCCCTCTGAGCATCAGTCTGATCCTGCTCCGGCTCGTTTCCTTTGGTCTGAACCAGAGAGGAAAACTTTACTTTGTTGCATGTTTGTATTTGGTTCATTTAGGTTCACACTGACCAATCACAGCCAACCAGGGCCTGTAAACAGAAGTCACATGACTCACAAGTAGTTTGTTTATTGGACAGAGCTTTGGTAAGACTTTGGTTTTGGTCAGAGGTTTTGGCAGCTGGGGGTCAAAACAAATCTGATTCCACTTCCTGTACCTTAGGGTTAGGGTTAGCATGATGGACTTGTCTGTCTCTTCTTCTGTGGTGTTCATACCAGTTAAGAACACATGGAAAAACAGCTGAATATGAGCATCAGTCCACACTTCATTTTGTTCTGCTAGGCTTTGCAAGCATGAGGAACCGCATCCGTCTCCTTCTACCCATAATCCCATGCGGTTTGCAGTGGTTTCCTGTAGTCGGTTGGATTAACGAACCACACCGCAGTTCTCATTAGAGGACTGAGACTCGCATTTTCAGGCATCTTGGTGCCGTTAACGGCCACCGAGGACGACATTATAAGCTGCTCTGAATTAGAGCGTCAGCTAAATGAATGTAAAGCATGGAGACCGTCCTGCAGCCTGTTCAGTCTTCAGTGAACTGCAGTCTGCAGACGGAAGAGTGAAGTTAGTGTTTCTTGTCTCGTGTCACTGTGGTGAACCTCAGGCTGCTCTCAGGTCAGTTTCACACAGCGAGTCACAAACTACATTCTGCTTTTCTGCACTTTTTCTGCAGCTCTGCAGGATCAGCTGAAACCCTGCAAGAGCCAACAGTTCAGGTTTTTACAAACAGACTATAATATATCTGATAGGATCGTTGATCAATACCAAAGACTTATCGATTACTTGGTCTGTTGCTGAGATTTCTGGCTTTCAAAACTCACTTTCTGACCCGACTGTTTAGGAACAAAAACTCTCCATCTATTAGAGTCTGAAGACGCTAAACTGACCGTCGACACCAGACAGATGCAGCTGTTCTCTCATCTTTTAGTCGCTAGTCTTTCAAATTAATCCTTTCCTTAATCCTTGCCTCCTTTCCACACTCGTTTGTTTCCTCCCTTCTTTCTTTCCTTACTCCTTTCCTCCCCCATTCCTTCTTTCTTCCTCGTTTCTTCCATCATCCCTTCTCTCCTTTCCTCACTCCTGTCAACCCTTCTTTCCTTTCTCCCTTCCCTCTTCCCTCCCTTCCTCTTCTCTTTCCTTGCTCTCTTCTTTCTTCCCTTCCTCCTTTCCTTTTCCTTTCCTCATTTTGTTTCTTCTTCCCTTCTTCATTTCCTTGCCTTCCTCGGTCCTTCCTTACTCCCTTCCTGAAGCTAACTGTTTCAGCTGCTAAACTGAAGCGTTAGCTAACCTTCTCATGAGACCAACAGGTGGAAATATCCAGAACAATTCCTGCTGCTGGACCAGAATCCTTTACTGGAGGAACCTGATCTGAACTGGATTCTGTCAGAAACATGGAGGCTGAGGTTCAGAGTTCAGAGACTGTGTTTCCTCATTTACACCATGAAGTAGAGTGGATTTTTATTATGTTAAAAAACAGAGAAAGCCTTTCTCAGTTCTAATATTTTCTGCAGAAGCACCATGAGGAAAGCGTGACTCGTTGCTCTGGAGCCCCAGCTGGTCGACTCAGCTGACCGACTGAAGCTCTGTGGACAAACATCAGAAGGTCAGTTTGTCTTCTGCAGCTCCGCGGACCTGCCGGCAGGAAGCTAACGAGGCCTGGAGAAACGCTCCGACCTGGAACTGCTGCCAGGGTGACGGGTTCTGGTCCCTGTGTGGGTCCACAGGCCGGCTGCAGGTCAGGAGAGACCACAAGACTGATTATGAGGAGAGGGGGTCGGGGATGGAGGTGGAAAATAATTTTAGCGTAATTCACCACCTGAGAGTCACTGACACTGATTTTCTCCTCCTTCCATCCTCCTCTCCTTTCCTTGCCTCGTTTCTTTCCTTCCTTCCTCCCAAGAGGTCGTCCAAACAAATGTTGGAATCATCCCCAAACCTGATTTCTGCAGGATACTTCCTTTCCTCCTCTCTTTACTCATTTTCTTCCTCTTTTCCTTTGCTTGTTTCCTTCCCCCTTTCCTTCTCTCTCTTCCTCATTTCCTTTTCTTCCCTTGCTTCCTTCCCTTTCCTCACTTCGATCTGATATTTAGAGAGGCAGAAACAGGAGCAAGAACAAGGAAACCAAACAGCGTCGATGTCTGATGTTCCTGATCGTTGTTTTACTGGAGGAAATCAGAGCAGAGGGAAAACTTCCACCAGAGAAAGAAACTTTTCATCATTTCTCCTCTCAGCAGCTCAGCCAGAGAACGAACAGATTATGAGGAAAATCAATCAGTTGATTTGGTGGAATATTATGTTTGTTTGGGGGATAATTCAACTTTTAAGGGAGATAACAAAAGTAATGACTTATTTTTTGATTGGCAAGTGCAATATTTATCATTACTGAAATTGAAATAGTAATTCATTTCACTCGGTTCCAGGTCCAGTCTGCTCTCTGCTCTGTAAGCTGCTTTGGATAAAAATCTGCAGCGAATGTCAGGCAACATAAATGTATAAATGTCACAAAAACAAAAAGGTTCATTACATTATCACAGAGAATATTCACAGGCAGATGAAGCACTTTGATGACATCACAGGTTTGCATTAATCCAACTGACGGTTTAAAGAAACGTTGCGTAACCCGCTGAGCCTGTTCCTTTACAGTCCGCCGCTTTGTTCTGCTGCAGCGTTTAATGGATTTGTTGTTGTTGTTCATGTGTGTGTGTGCGTGTGTGTGTGTGTGTGTGTCTCTGCCCCCCAATCCCCCCCCACCGCCTCCCTCTTTCACACACATTCCTCTGCCACTAAGCATCCCCGCCAGTCTCCTGTTGCCATGCCAACCGGAGAAAGTAAATCACGACTTGACTGCAGCTCTGATTGTGCAACAGAGGCTTTACACCCCCCCACCCCCCCAATATACACACACACACACACACACACACACACACACACCACTCTGCCCAGTAACACACTGACTGTGTGTTACCATAATCTCCAGTGTGTGTGTGTGTGTGTGTGTGTGTGTGTGTGTGTGTGTGCTGGTCTGCTCTCCAGTTCGCCTGTTGAATTCATGATTAAGTCACGAGGACACTTCATGAGGAGGGAGAGGAGAGGAGAGGAGAGGAGAGGAGAGGAGAGGAGAGGAGGGGAGAGGAGAGGAGAGGAGAGGAGAGGAGAGGAGAGGAGAGGAAAGGAGAGGAGAGGAGAGGAAAGGAGTAGACGAGGAGATAAGGAATTGAAAGGACAGCGAAAGAAAGGAGTGGAGGACAGAAGGAAAGTAGATGAAAGGAGAGGAGAGCAAAGGAAAGGAAATGAGAGAGAGCAAAGGAAACAAAGGGAAAAAAAGAAGAGGGGAGAGCAAAGGGAAGGAGAAAAGGAAAGGACAGAAAGGGAAAAGAGGAAAGATAAGGAAAGGAAAGAAGGCCTCAACTTTGCTCTCATTTCACTGGCTGCAGATGATGCATCAGCATCCCAGTGTGTAGGATGAGTTTGGTTATGTGATACAGTATAATGACACACACACACACACACACACACACACGCACACACACGCACACACACACACACACACACACCTCAGCAGGACTGTCTCCCTGCTGCGGACTACAAATAAGCGTCATCACAGTCTGGACTCCAGTCAACTCTCCATCTAAAGGTCAAATCAGCAGCAGAGGAGGAATAACAATTTGTCTTTAGCTAAGATAGATGTGTGGACAGTGTGCAGTTAAAACACCGCCCACCCGCCCGCCTGGCTGGACGGGCCTAGGGGAGACGCTCTAACACACCCCGTCTGTCTCTGGCAGCTCCACGGGCAGAGCAAGGCACCAACACTGGCAGGGTTGGGGGTTCAAATCCCACTGGAGTCACATAAGCTGGAGCTGAAGGCACTTACGGTTCTGTGGTACTTTGGATAAAAGCCTCCATCAGATGACTTTATATTATTCATGTGGGATGAGGATTATGAATTAAATAACAGCTGTTGGACCGAGTCAGCCTCCTCTCTTTGATCTGAGTCTGTGTTTTTCCTCTGAATACTTTATGATAAGATGAAACAGGATTTATTATTCCCTGTATGGTTCAGCCTTACCTTCACACAGGAAGCCGATGAGTCCCCAGATGAAATCGCTGCAGCTGTGGCAGAAGGTGGGTTTGGTCAGGGTGACTCTCTTGAAGCAGTGTCCCGGTGCGGAGGTCTGGTACCTGGGCCGGGGCCCGGGGGACTGCTGCGCCCTCTTCTTCCCGGTCAGAGGGCTCGGAGTCCGGCTGTCCGCGGCGTCCGGGTCCGCCGGTCTGGTCCGGCCGCAGTCTGCCATGTCCGCCTCCCCGACACCACACACAGACTCACCGACAGGGAACAGGGGAGCGGGGGGACAGAACAGCTCAGTTTTCTAGAGAATATAACGTGGTTCAGCCCCGGTGGAGAGTCATCCCACCGGCCGGACGCAGCGGTGCCACCCAGCGGCGCAGCGCGGCGCAGAGGGCGCTGTGGTCGGCGTGAGTCCTGGAGCTTCCCGCCTGGAAAGCCAATTACCCAGATCCAGAAATATAGAGCATGCAACCAGGCCACGACTCGGTGATCCTGGGCGATAAACGGGCTTAGTTTTCTGGTAAATATTACGTCGTCGACCCCCGGTGGAGCGTCATCCCACCGGCCGGACGCAGCGGTGCCACCCAGCGGTGCAGCCCGGCGGAGAGGGCGCCGTGGTCGGTGCGGGTCGCGGAGCTCCCCGCCTAGAAAGCTAATTACCCAAATCCTGAAATATAGAACGTGTAGCCAGCTGAAAAACCCAGACTTGGTGTTCCTGGGAGACAGAAAAAAATCTCGGTTTCCTAGCCGATATCACGTCGCCGACCCACGGCGGAGAGTCACACCACCACGCCGAGATCAGAGTCGCTCCGCCCGGGCACAGCGGTGCCACCCAGCGGTGCAGCCCGGCGGAGGGGGCGCCGCGCTCCGTGTGGTTCCCGGATCTCCCCGCCTGGGAAGCCGGTTACTTCAATACTGAAATATCGATCCGGTAGATCTGGATGAGGAGTTGATCCGCGGCGGTTTGGCAGAATGGAAGCTGAATAATGTTTCAGTCCATCGCGGTGCGGTCAGTAGTCACAGCCGGTCAGTCAGGCAGACCGAAGCGGGTCTAACCCGGGATCAGGAGGCGGACAGCGGGGTGGGAGAGGGTCGAAACCCGCCGCGGGGCTGGAGGTAAATCCTGATCAACAAGTGTGAACGGAGCCTGGAAGAGTCCGATTTCATTTTGGTTTCCTTCTTCCTTCTCCGAGGCGGCTCTGCTGAGTCCTCCTACTTCCGCCCGAGAGTCACTGACACTGATTTTCTCCTCCTTCCTTCCTCCGCTCCTTGCCTTCTCTCCTTCTCCTGCCTCCTTTCCCTCCTTCCTTCCTCCCTCCCAAGATGTAGTCCCGAATCTCAACAAATGTTGGAATCATCCCCATTTTTACTTCCTTTCCTTCTTTCCTTCCTCATTTTCTTCCACTTTTCCTTTGCTTCTTTCCTTCCTCCTTTCCTTCCTTCTTCATTTCCTTCTTCCCTTGCCTTCCCTTTCCTCTTTTCCTTCTTTTCATTCCTTCTTTCATCCATCCTTTCATTGCTTCCCTCCATTCCTCCATCTTTTCCTCCTTTCCTTCCTCGTTTGTTTCCTCCCCATTCCTCCTTTCTTCCTCTTCTCTTCCATCCTTTCTTCCCTCCTTTCCTCCCACCTTTCAGTCCTTATTTCCTTTCTCCATTCCTTCGTTCCTTTTCTCTTTCTTTCCTCCTTTCTTTCTTCCCCTCCACCTTTCCTCTCTTCTTCCCTTGCTTCTTTCGTTCCTTCCTCATTTTCTTTCTTCTTTCCTTACTCATTTCTTTGCCTTCCTTCCTCTCTTCCTCCCCTCTTTCCCTTCTTCTTTCCTCTTTTCTTCTCCTTCCTTCCATTTCCCATCATGTCTGAACGAAGTCAAACTGAAATTATTTTGTCCAAAGATCTTCATTGAATCTTTTTTTTCAATACTATATAAACTTCTTAACAGCGGTTTGAGTTTCTGTCTTCACTGATGTAGTTCTGGATTTGATCGACTGTTTAAATTAAAACATTTTTCAGTCTGAACGATACAGCTTCACTACAGCAGAAGGGATGGGAAGGAATGAAAGGAGGGGTAAAATAAGGAAAGGAAAAGATGAAGGAATTAAGGGAGAAAGGAAATCAGCAATGAAAGGAGGGATAAAAGAGGGAAGGAAGGGAGAAAGGGAAGAAGGAATGAAAGGAGGGATGAAAGAAGGAATGGAAAGGAGGAAGGAAGGGAGAAAGGAAAGGGAATGAAATGAGGCATAAAAGAAGGAAGGGAAGGGGGAAAGGAAAGGAGGAATGGAAAGGATGGATAAAAGAAGGAAGGAAAGGAGGAATAAAAGAGCAAAAGATAGGAGGAAGGAAGGGAGAAGAGAAAGGAAAGAAGGAATGAAAGGAGGGATAAAAGAAGGAAGGAAATGCTTCTTCAAAGGGAAACGGGATAAATTGGGGGAAAAGAATAAAATGAGCTCATCTAAACCAGATGAATTCCAGCAGATCAGAGCTGCTGCCTGTCTGTCTGTCTGTCTGTCTGTCTGTCTGTCTGTCTGTCTCTCTGTCTGTCTGTCTGTCTCTCTGTCTGTCTGTCTGTCTCTCTGTCTGTCTCTCTGTCTCTCTGTCTGTCTGTCTGTCTGTCTGTCTGTCTGTCTCTCTGTCTGTCTGTCTGTCTGTCTGTCTGTCTGTCTGTCTGTCTGTCTCTCTGTCTGTCTGTCTGTCTGTCTGTCTCTCTGTCTGTCTGTCTGTCTGTCTGTCTCTCTGTCTCTCTGTCTGTCTGTCTGTCTGTCTGTCTGTCTGTCTGTCTGTCTGTCTCTCTGTCTCTCTGTCTGTCTGTCTGTCTCTCTGTCTGTCTGTCTGTCTGTCTGTCTGTCTGTCTGTCTGTCTGTCTCTCTGTCTGTCTGTCTGTCTGTCTGTCTGTCTGTCTCTCTGTCTGTCTGTCTGTCTGTCTGTCTGTCTGTCTGTCTGTCTGTCTCTCTGTCTGTCTGTCTGTCTGTCTGTCTGTCTGTCTGTCTCTCTGTCTGTCTGTCTGTCTGTCTCTCTGTCTGTCTGTCTCTCTGTCTGTCTGTCTGTCTGTCTGTCTGTCTGTCTCTCTGTCTGTCTCTCTGTCTGTCTGTCTGTCTCTCTGTCTCTCTGTCTGTCTGTCTGTCTGTCTCTCTGTCTGTCTGTCTGTCTGTCTCTCTGTCTGTCTGTCTGTCTCTCTGTCTGTCTGTCTGTCTCTCTGTCTGTCTGTCTGTCTGTCTGTCTGTCTCTCTGTCTGTCTGTCTGTCTCTCTGTCTGTCTGTCTGTCTGTCTGTCTGTCTGTCTGTCTGTCTGTCTCTCTGTCTGTCTGTCTGTCTGTCTGTCTGTCTGTCTGTCTCTCTGTCTGTCTGTCTCTCTGTCTCTCTGTCTGTCTGTCTGTCTCTCTGTCTGTCTGTCTGTCTGTCTGTCTCTCTGTCTGTCTGTCTGTCTCTGTCAGAAACAATAGAGACGAGCAGCAGACTCTACTGTTCCTGTAGAGAGAGTCACTGAGGAAGCTCAGATCAATAATCTGATTGACACTCAACAATCATCTGTCCTCAGCTCTTTCTTTTCTTTCTTTCTTTCTTTCTTTCTTTCTTTCTTTCTATCACTTCTCTGTCATCCATGCTCATTTCATATCCAGAGACAGGCAGCAGGCTATTTTAAATATATTTAAAATACATATTTAAAGTAATAATCTGCAGCATTTCCCTCTGACTCTCTGACTCTCTCTCTCTCTCTCTCTCTCTAACTCTCCCTCTCTCTCTCTCTCTCTCTCTCTCTCTGTCTCTCTCTAACTCTCCCTCTCTCTCTCTCTCTCTTCTCCTCTGTCTGTTCTGAACAGCCGGAGTCTGGTCGCTCTTTCCTGCCGCACAGGAAGTGATGCGTTTTACGTTTGTTGTTTCTGGTTTGTTTGGAATCAACAGAAGAAGAAGAACTGGGTAGCATGAGCAGTGATAGCCACCATGGCTGAACAGACAGAGAGAAGAGAAACTCAAACTGCAGCAACAAGAAACCCAAGCTCCGCCCCCACACTGTTTGATTGACAGGTGATCTGTGGGAAGAGCAGAGCAGAAACACCACAGTGAGGCTGAGGGACAAAGATGGAGACTGGATAAATAAATAAAAAAACAAGGAACTAATGAATTACCACTTTAATTACTTACTTTTGATATTTTGTGATTCGTATTTGCCTGGAGATAAAAATAAATACATTGAAATTTGTATATAAAGATACTTTGGGAAACAGTATTTTTGTATTTTATTAATACTGAAATTACATTACTTTCTAGAATAGATCAGTTCTATAAAATAAAAAAACACAGTCATATTCAGATTTAGTAACTGTATTCTGCCACAGTGGCTGTTACACTCACTGTTTAAACTGTTCAGGGTGTTTGAATGTGTTGTGACAGCGTTAAATAGTTAAATACATTTGAAATTAATGTGTGTGTGTGTGTGTGTGTGTGTGTGTGTGTTCAGGCAGGATAAGTAACAGTAAATGACCAGCAGCCTCCATTTGTGCACTAAACTGTAACTACAGTATCTGACCACTAGATGTCGCTGTAAACCAGAGAATCAGCTTCTATTAGAAACTGCTGCTGCTGCTGCTGTTCTCTACACTCAGAGATCCCTGGTTCATCATCCAGAAAAAACAATATGAACAATGTAATGCACCTGTGATACTCAGCCTGCTAGATTAGTCAGCTGCTTTCCCCTCACTCTGACTGCCAAGATGATACAACTGAAAATAAATCATGTGATTTCTGCTGGTAGAATATTATGTTTAAACACTGGGCCTGTTTTCATAGAGAAAATAACAACAAAGAAAGATACCTGATCTATTCTTACAGACTCCTTGGTGATCCTCCTTATTCTATTGAAAACTGTTCAGTCCGACCCGACTTCGTTAAGAGGCTTTATGAATATTGACTTTTACAATTTATCTGTCCAAACAGACAGGTGAGATGAAGCTCCGCCTGTTGGCCTCTGGTTATGAAAATTCACTATTTCTCTGAATACTTTTTGTGCAGTGAATCTGTAGTTCAATTATACTTTTTATCATTACTGTAAATCACTAGCACCTTTTATCCACTGATATCTGATAGTTTGTTTTAAGAAGTTTATTGTGCAGAGCTGCATCAAGACAGAAGGACACCCAAACTGTTTTTAAAACTACATCTTTAATGGGGAAGAGAAAGAAACACATTCATTGTGTCAGGCTGGAATTGAACCCAGGACCTTCATGTTATAAAGAAGACGCTCTACCGGACTGAGCCACCAGGACAGACTGATGTTTGTAGAAAGACTAATTAAACAGGGAGTTAACACAAAACACTCAGTG
>NC_136012.1:28769337-28774337 GCF_048128805.1 Centroberyx gerrardi
CGTTCAGATTTTTTCTTCCCATTCATTTGAATGGAAACTGACATTGAACACGTTGGTGAACAGATTCAGCATCAGATCTGCTGCTGTGAGTCCAGCTGACTGTTGGTCCGACGCTTCACAACAGAAGAGAACACAGCGGAGGGATACCATTTAGGAGAGATAGTTCCTGTGTGGGAGGCTGGATCTACTTTTATTTCTAAATACTAATTTTAGTGTAAATCAAGAATAGAAATGCAGAATGAGGACGGACCAGTTGCTGCTTTATTGTCTTCCAGCAGGATCTGATGTTGAATCTGTTCACCAACGAGTTCAATGTCAGTTTTCAGGAGATTTTCGCTTCATTCAAACTCTACAAACTGGTCCAGCTGCATCTGGTCTTGGTCAGTAGATTATATTCTGGTTTTCATAATAACTCCCATGTTAAAACTAAGAGGAATATTGCTTTAATATCAGCAGGAAACTGACTTCACCCTGCAGACATCAGACTGCAGCTGATGAAGTTACTGCAGATTAAACGAACGAGCCGGCCACTTCCCGGTCTGTTCTGTGTTTTTATAAACCAGCAGCTCATATTTCATCAGGTATCTCAGTTCCTCATCTCTTTTTTCTTAATATTTCAAACAGTTTCGATATGAAAACCCTTCTGGACGTCATCAGTCTATATTTGACGGCGGTGTAGTCATAAACAACTTTCATTCCTCTGTTGAATGGTGATTTTTTTGCACATTATATACATACATTTTTATTTGCTTTTAACCTTTTTTTTTTATATTTTCCTTTTTTTCTTTATTCGACAGTTCAAAGTGAAGAGAAGCAGGAGAGACTGGGATGTCATGTGACAGATCCTGGGTCAGATTTGAACATTGTGTTTACAAGGACGCTCCATCTGAACTTTTATTTTTATTTATTTTAGTTTATTGAAACTGTATAAACACTCAGAGGGTTCGGAGTGTTTCTGGTTTATTTTAATCCATGATTCAGTTCATGGATTCATCAGGAGAAAACATCTACAGTTCGTCTCTCTGTTTTGAAAAGTGACATAAAAATAAAGTTTATTATTATTTTTTTTTTTTCCGCCGGAAGACACAGAACAACCTGCTGCTCTGTGGGACTGTTTCTTCTTCTGCTGTTTATTTCCAGCAGTCTGCAATTTCTTATAAACATTAGGATGACAGTTTATATAAATGTCAATATCTGTCAGTTGTGTTAATGAAGCTGTGTGTGTGTGTGTGTGTGTGTGTGTGTGTGTGTGTGTGTGTGTGTGTTTGTGCTGACTCAGGTGTTTGTGAAGCTAAATTGAATTGAAGCTGCTCTGCTGTTAATTAGTCAGCCAATTAGAGCTAATGACTCAGCAGAGGTGGAAGATGGAGACACGCTATTGGTGGATCAGACCTCATTACATAACACACTCTCTCTTTCTATCTTTCTCTCTCTCTTGAAAACACTTGTTCTTCTCTATCTCCACCCCCCCTCTCTCAATTCAGTCCAATTCAATTCAATATCTCTCTCTCTCTCTCTCTCTCTCTCTTAATTCAATTCATTTCACTCTGTTTTATTGGCATGAATATTAGATGAGCAGTGCTGCCAGCGATTTTAAACACAACTGAATAAAAAATATTAAAAATAAATAAATAAATAAAATGACAATACATAACCTTAAACCCCCAACCTCTCTCCCTCTTTCTCTTCCTCTCAGCGTCTCTCTCTCTCTTGCTCTCTCTCTTGCTCTCTCTCAGCGTCTCTCTCTCAGCGTCTCTCTCTCTCAGCGTCTCTCCCTCTCTCTCTCTCTCTCTCTCTCTCTCTCTCTGTCTCCTCCCTCTCTCTCTCAGATCGCAGCGCTACAAACAGAGCGGTTCAGTCCTGCTGCTCCGACGGCAACAGAGCTGCCCGTCTCTCTCTCTCTCTCCCTCTCTCTCTCTCTCTCTGTCTCTCTCTCTCTCTGTCTGTGTCTCTCTACCTGTCTCGCTCTCTCTCTCCGCCCGCCCGGCCCGGTCTCCCTGCTCTCGGCCCGGACATGGTCCCGGGACTCCGGAGATGAGGCTCAGAAATGTCTCCTTCCTGACGGTCTTATTGTTCGGGCTGTGCGGGCTGGTCTCTCTGTCCTGGTACACCGCCTTCAGCAGCTCCAGAGGTAAGAGGCGCTCGGTTTACCGTGCGCTACACGCCGGGGGAGAGGGGTGGTCGGCTGCAGGAGGAGGGGGTTGGGGGGGGTTGGTTTGTGTTTTTGCTGCAGCCGCTCAGGTTTTGGATGGATGTGTTGAACAGGAGCAGATGATGTGTGGAGGTTTGGCTGCTGGAGGGTCAACAGCTCCAGAGGAACAGGGAGCGCTTGGTTTGTGATGCAGTACAGGCTGGGAGGAGGAGGAGGAGGAGGGGGGGGTTGTGTTTTGTGTTGCAGCAGCTTCATGCGTGAATCTCTGCTACAGGAGCAGATGATGTGTGGAGGTTTGCATGCTGCTGGAGGATCAGCAGCTCCAGAGGTATAGGGAGGGAGCGCTTGGTTTGTGATGCATTACACAGCAGGGGAGAGGGGCGGTCGGATGGATGGAGGACGGGGAGGGGGGGGGGGGTTGTTGCAGCGTGCAGCCGTTTCCTGGTTTGCATAATTCTCTGCTGTAGAAGCAGATGATGTGTGGAGGTTTTGCATGTTGGACATTCAGCAGCTCCAGAGGAAAAGGGAGCGCTTGGTTCATGATGGATTACAGGCTGGGAGGGAGGTGGAGGAGGAGGGACGGAGTGTGTGTTAACCTCTGCTGTAGGAACAGATGATGTGTGGAGGTTTGGCTGCTGGAGGGTCAGCAGCTCCAGAGGTAAAGGGAGCGCTTGGTTTGGGATGCGTTACACAGCAGGGGAGAGGGGCGGTGTTTGTGTTGCTCTGGATCAGCTGATGTTGGAGCTTCAGCGTGAATCGGTCTGCTGTATGAAGCCTGAGAGAGGGGTGGGAGAGTCAGGTGGAGCAGCTGTGAAGTGAAGGGAGCGCTTGGTTTGGGATGCGTTGCACACCGGGGGAGAGGGGTGTGTTTGGGTTTTGTTGCACCTGGTTTGCTTTAATCTGTGGTGCAGAAACAGAAGATGTGTGGCTGTTTGCATGCTGTGGATCCACTGTCAGCAGCTCCAGAGGTGAGGGGACGCTTGGTTTGTGATGCATGCCATTTACATGCCAGGAGAGAGGGGTGGTGGGATGGAGGGGAAAGGTTTTGTGTTTTTTTGTTGGAGTCTGCAGCTGTTTGGTGGAAGGAATAATCTGTGGAACAGAAACAGATGATGTGAGTCTGCATGCTGAGGAGAGACGATGTTAGAGAGCCAGGTGGAGCTCGACAAGGAAGGGATGTTTGATTTGTGATGCGTTACGTGCCAGGAGAGAGGTGGAGCTGGTAGAGTGGTTTTGGTTTTGTGGTTTGTGTTGCAGCGTGCAGCCGTTTGTTCTTTTATCTCTGGACCAGGAACAGATGAAGTGATGTTTGCCTGCAGGAGGGTCAGAGGGAAAGGGAGCGCTTGGTTTGTGATGCATTACACAGGAGGGGGGGGGGGGGGGGGTTGTTTTTGGTTTGCAGCTTCCTGTCCATCATCATGCTCTCTGCTGTCTCTGCCTTCTTGCTCAGCTCCACCCGACAGCCTGGCAGGTCGGGGTGCGCTTGGTTTGTAACGCACCACAGACCAGGAGAGGAGTGGTGGTGGGGTGGAGGAGGAAGGATGTGTTGGTTTTGTTTCAGCATGCAGCTGTTTCCTGGTTTGCATTAATGTGCTGTAGAGGAACAGATGATGCCTGGACTGACACAGATGAATCATGGAGTTTTGGTTTGGGGGTGTGGCGGGGCGCTTGGTTTGTAGTGAGAGAGGGAGTGTTGGTTTTGTTGCAGCGTGCAGCTGTGTGGTGTTTGAACAGCAGAATATTCCTGTTGGGACTCACAGTGAGTCTGAACTGACCTTACTGTACTTTATGGTATTCTTAGTATTCCTATAATATTCTAATAATATTCCTGTAATACTGTAATAATATTTCAGTTGGTACTTAAAGTGTCTGTGATACCTAACAAAGAATCCATAGATGTGACTGAACTGTGTGTTTCATATCTTGGTATTTCTATAATATTCCTACAGGGAATTATAGTGTGTGTGTGGTACTAATACTTAAAATCTTTGTTATATCTTTGTATTGCTATAATATTTCCATAGGCACTTATAGTGTTTTGTGTTAATCAATAGTGAGTTTATAGTAGTATAGTAGTATTTATAGTATTATTGTACTTTATGGTATGTTTTTAAATCTCCTATGGTATCACTATAATATTCCTTTAGGTGCTTATAGTTTTGCTGCAAAATGTGTATCGTATCTTTCTAAAATTTCTAAGAATTACTGCAGTTTTTTTCCTGAAGCGTTCTCATATTCAGATATTCAGATATTCAGATATTCAGATATTCAGATTGAAGTCCTGCTGTGCAGCGGCTCCAGCAGGATCTGGACTCAGCAGAAGCGATGCGTTCGACATCAACCTGCATCCTCTCTGTCTCCGGTCACCTGGTGCTGCGACACCTCAGGAGGGTCAGGTTTACATCCAGACCTGATCAGACCAGACCAGACCAGACCAGACCAGACCTGATCAGGTTCACCTCCAGTCCAGAGGCTTCAGTCTGCTCTGTTCAGACTGCATGTCCTCAGCTGTGTTTGTTTGGCTGGAAGCTGCAGACTCTGCTGTTCAGTCTGGAGCAGCAGAGACAGAGTTGATGTTCAGGTTTTAACTGAAATCAGACGATTCCCTGCTGAGCCTCAGTCTGATGAAACTCTTTCAAATCCCATTCAAACTGAAACGCTTGACCTCCTGCCTGGTGGTCAGGATGAAAACGAGGCTGTTCTTCTTCTTCTGGTTTCTGACCTCCTGCCTGGTGGTCAGGCTGAAAACGAGGCTGTTCTTCTTCTTCTGGTTTCTGACCTCCTGCCTGGTGGTCAGGCTGAAAACGAGGCTGTTCTTCTTCTTCTGGTTTCTGACCTCCTGCCTGGT
>NC_136012.1:28779337-28806837 GCF_048128805.1 Centroberyx gerrardi
TTGGAGTACTGGTTGTAGTAATATTTACTATACTGTAGTATCGTTGTCGTTCTTTAGGGAAGCAGAGAAGAAGAAGGGAAACTCCCCTGACAGAGATGGAGAGAAATATTGATCTCCTCCTCTCTTCTTTCACTCCTCTCTCCTCATTTCTCTCTCCTCCTCTTCTCTTTTCCCTCCCTCATCTATTTCTTATCTTGTTTATCCTCTTTCTTTTCTGTTTACTCTTTCCTCCTTTCTCTCTCCTGCTCTTTGTCTCCTCATCTTTTCTGTCTCCTCCCTCTTTCCTTTCTCACTATCTTTCTCTCATCCTCTTCTCTCTCACGCCTTTCTCTCTTGTTTATTTCTTACCATTCCCTCCTCTCTCTCCTCTTCCTTTGTCTCTCCTTTCCTATCCTCTTTTCTGTCTTTCTTTCTCCCTCTCTCTCTCTCTCCCTCTCTCTCTCTCTGTCTCTCTCTGGATTTGTCTGGTAACGTGAGAGGATCTTTGACAGTTTGGTCAATACAAGAAACTGAGAGCCCGAGTGTGTGTGTGTGTGTGTGTGTGTGTGTGTGTGTGTGTGTGTGTGTGTGTGTAACATGAGCTCCAGCTTAACTATGTGATCTGTGTTACCGCAGCCGCTGTTTTAGGTGTCAATCACACTGTAATGACTATGGCTGCCTCACTGTGTGTGTGTGTGTGTGTGTGTGTGTGTGTGTGTGTGTGGTATTAAAGGAGTTTAATTTGTTCAGCTGTCAGCTTTGATCAGTCTGCTGGAAAAACTGAATCAACGAATACACAGAATAAATTAATAAAAAACTGAATGAACGAATAAAAAACTGAATGAACGAATACAAAATGTAATGAACAAAAAAAACGGAATAAACAAATAAAAAACTAACCAAATCATATTTTAAAATATTCCTGTATTAGAAATTGCTAAATATATTTTTTCACATTTTATGAATCATGTTGTGACCTGCTGGAGGGTGAGAACTGGGTGACATGTCAGGAAGAAATTGGTGGTGTGTGTGTGTGTGTGTGTGTGTGTGTGTGTGTGTGTGTGTGTGTGTGTGTTTGTGTGTGTGTGTGTTGGGGGGTGGGGTGGGATGGGGGAGGGCTTGTTTCCCAGCTAATGACCGGAGCTGTTTCACACCTATAATTTAAATGGTGCTCGTCTCCATGGAAACTCACCCTCAAACTCCACTGAAGGTGTTGCGTTTCGTCAGCGTGGCGTCAAGGTGATGTCCTCGCTCCACTGAGGACTTTTATTTTGAAAGAGCAGCAGAGGGGGAAAGCGTCTGCAGCAGATTCATCAGTAAGAAGTAGAGCTTTGCTGTTTTTTCACCATGTGGAGAAAAGTAAATACAGACAGACAGCAGAGCAGCTTCCAGTTATCTGCTGATACAGAATGTTGAAAACATGTTTCATCAACACAACACACAAAACAACACCAACACAACACACAAAACAACACCAACACAACACACAAAACAACACCAACACAACACACAAAACAACACCAACACAACACACAAAACAACACCAACACAACACCAACACAAAACAACACCAACACAACACACAAAACAACACCAACACAACACACAAAACAACACCAACACAACACACAAAACAACACCAACACAACACCAACACAAAACAACACCAACACAACACACAAAACAACACCAACACAACACACAAAACAACACCAACACAACACCAACACAAAACAACACCAACACAACACACAAAACAACACCAACACAACACACAAAACAACACCAACACAACACACAAAACAACACCAACACAACACACAAAACAACACCAACACTACACCAACACAAAACAACACCAACACAACACACAAAACAACACCAACACAACACCAACACAAAACAACACCAACACAACACACAAAACAACACCAACACAACCCCAACACAAAACAACACCAACACAACACACAAAACAACACCAACACAACACACAAAACAACACCAACACAACACCAACACAAAACAACACCAACACAACACACAAAACAACACCAACACAACCCCAACACAAAACAACACCAACACAACACACAAAACAACACCAACACAACACCAACACAAAACAACACCAACACAACACACAAAACAACACCAACACAACACCAACACAACACAACACACAAAACAACACCAACACAACACACAAAACAACACCAACACAACCCCAACACAACACAAACACAACACACAAAACAACACCAACACAACACCAACACAACACAACACACAAAACAACCCCAACACAACACAAACACAACACAACACACAAAACAACACCAACACAACACCAACACAACACACAAAACAACACCAACACAACACCAACACAACACAACACACAAAACAACACCAACACAACACACAAAACAACACCAACACAACACCAACACAACACACAAAACAACACCAACACAACACCAACACAACACAACACACAAAACAACACCAACACAACACCAACACAACACACAAAACAACACCAACACAACACCAACACAACACAACACACAAAACAACACCAACACAACACCAACACAACACACAAAACAACACCAACACAACACCAACACAACACCAACACAACACACAAAACAACACCAACACAACACCAACACAACACAACACACAAAACAACACCAACACAACACCAACACAACACACAAAACAACACCAAAACAACACCAACACCAACACAACACACAAAACAACACCAACACAACACACAAAACAACACACAAAACAACACCAACACAACACCAACACCAACACAACACAACACACAAAACATCACCAACACAACACCAACACCAACACAACACACAAAACAACACCAACACAACACACAAAACAACACCAAAACAACACCAACACAACACCAACACCAACACAACACCAACACAACACACAAAACAACACCAACACCAACACAACACACAAAACAACACCAACACAACACACAAAACAACACACAAAACAACACCAACACAACATCAACACCAACACAACACAACACAACACACAAAACATCACCAACACAACACCAACACCAACACAACACACAAAACAACACCAACACAACACAACACAACACACAAAACAACACCAACACAACACCAAAACAACACCAACACCAACACCAACACCAAACAACACCAACACAACACCAACACCAACACAACACACAAAACAACACCAACACAACACAACACAACACACAAAACAACACCAACACACCAACACAACACACAAAACAACACCAACACAACACCAACACAACACACAAAACAACACCAAAACAACACCAACACAACACCAACACCAAAACAACACCAACACAACACCAACACCAACACCAACACAAACAACACCAACACAACACCAACACCAACACAACACACAAAACAACACCAACACAACACACAAAACAACACCAACACCAACACAACACAACACACAACACAACACCAACACAACACACAAAACAACACCAACACCAACACAACACAACACCAACACAACACCAACACAACACACAAAACAACACCAACACAACACCAACACAACACACAAAACAACACCAAAACAACACCAACACCAACACAACACACAAAACAACACCAACACAACACACAAAACAACACCAACACCAACACAACACAACACACAACACCAACACAACACACAAAACAACACCAACACAATACCGACACAACACAACACAACACAACACAACACACAACACCAACACAACACACAAAACAACACCAACACAACACCAACACAACACACAAAACAACACACAAAACAACACCAACACAACACCAACACCAACACAACACAACACACAAAACATCACCAACACAACACCAACACCAACACAACACACAAAACAACACCAACACAACACACAAAACAACACCAAAACAACACCAACACAACACCAACACCAACACAACACCAACACAACACACAAAACAACACCAACACCAACACAACACACAAAACAACACCAACACAACACACAAAACAACACACAAAACAACACCAACACAACATCAACACCAACACAACACAACACAACACACAAAACATCACCAACACAACACCAACACCAACACAACACACAAAACAACACCAACACAACACAACACAACACACAAAACAACACCAACACAACACCAAAACAACACCAACACCAACACCAACACCAAACAACACCAACACAACACCAACACCAACACAACACACAAAACAACACCAACACAACACAACACAACACACAAAACAACACCAACACACCAACACAACACACAAAACAACACCAACACAACACCAACACAACACACAAAACAACACCAAAACAACACCAACACAACACCAACACCAAAACAACACCAACACAACACCAACACCAACACCAACACCAAACAACACCAACACAACACCAACACCAACACAACACACAAAACAACACCAACACAACACACAAAACAACACCAACACCAACACAACACAACACACAACACAACACCAACACAACACACAAAACAACACCAACACAACACACAAAACAACACCAACACCAACACAACACAACACCAACACAACACCAACACAACACACAAAACAACACCAACACAACACCAACACAACACACAAAACAACACCAAAACAACACCAACACCAACACAACACACAAAACAACACCAACACAACACACAAAACAACACCAACACCAACACAACACAACACACAACACAACACCAACACAACACACAAAACAACACCAACACAACACACAAAACAACACCAACACCAACACAACACAACACCAACACAACACCAACACAACACACAAAACAACACCAACACAACACCAACACAACACACAAAACAACACCAAAACAACACCAACACCAACACAACACACAAAACAACACCAACACAACACACAAAACAACACCAACACCAACACAACACAACACACAACACCAACACAACACACAAAACAACACCAACACAATACCGACACAACACAACACAACACAACACAACACACAACACCAACACAACACACAAAACAACACCAACACAACACCAACACAACACACAAAACACCAAAACAACACCAACACCAACACAACACACAAAACAACACCAACACAACACACAAAACAACACCAACACCAACACAACACAACACACAACACCAACACAACACACAAAACAACACCAACACAATACCGACACAACACAACACAACACAACACAACGTCAGTGCAGCTCTGCAGCTTTTTCTAACCACCATATCTTGCACTTTTCAGGATTAATGTCCTGGTGGTGTCAGCGCCTCGCTCCACACATCAAACCTGCGGGAATCAAATCACCAGGTCACCATGCAGTCTCTGTGTGTGTGTGTGTGTGTGTGTGTGTGTGTGTGAGCTCTGTTTGCATGCTCTCTGTCTGTGACCTTGACAGCTACCCTGGCTTCAGGGGTTGGATAGCCTCATTTCCCCACAATCCTTCACTCACACACACACATACACACACGCACACTCCTGCAGGCTGTTGTCATGGCCCGAGCCATAAATGCATGCCCTGTGGGTGGTTTTCAGCTAGATCAGCCAGGTTTGCGTGTGTGTGTGCGTGTGTGTGTGTGTGTGTGTGTGTGTGTGTGTGTTTGTTTGTTTGCTGTTGCATTAAACCCGTCTTGGTTTCATTTTAACCCAAACCTTCGTGAGTTCAGTTGCCTTTTCCTCTTCCAGTTAACACTGAACCAGTCCGCTCAGTTTAAACAGTCAGTTCATACTGGGAACTGTAATGAGATTATTTTCTTTTCAACTCACGACAATTAACTTCCAGTTCACAGCCTTAAATCGCCTGTTAAAACAAATGAACCGCTGGAATCACATTTACTTTCTAGTCATTCTGGTGTGAGCAGTAGAATCAGCTTCGGTTCCAGTAGTAAAGGTCAGAGGTCAGAGGTTACAGACAGCAGAGCTGAAACATGCTGACCCCTTTTTTCAGCGGCCCTGCTTCCAATTTTCCAATAAATGTCCCATTCATTTTCTCCATAGATGTTTCAGAAAAAAACGAAGAGTTTTAAGATTTGAACCGAACCAATCAGATACCAGATGAATCATGAGCTTACAATAGATTCAGAAAAAAATATATATATAGGTACAAAACTGTACATAAAGGGAATTAACTACTAAAGCATTGAGAGTGACACCGTCGATTCCCTTTTGCTCATTTTCAACAGTCATACTAATTAATATAATCATATAACATAATAATCTAACGTTGATTAGTGATTTGTAATAATTTTCCTCATGTCTAACCGTAAAATCATGGTGGAGTGATCCAGGCTGCTAGCCAGCTAACGTTGCTTCACTCTCTGGCTACCAACACACACATCTCTGGAACGGGTACCGTTTCCATGGTAACAGCGACGTCTCCCATTGGTGGGAACTAGCTAAAGCTCGTGGGTAGTGTAGTGTTTCACAAGGAACTCAGGAATAAAACTGGATTTCTTACCAACTCAGTTGAAATCAGATGGACTGATGGCTTCTACAGGAACAGATATCGTCGTTTGACAATCTGACAGCTCATGATAAGCCGACCTTACACTGTTAAAATATTATGGCTAATAATAAAATTAATAAAAATGAATGGGAGCTTCACTAGATCCACGTTTCAGCTCTATAGATGGAACAAGTTTCCCTGTGAGTCCAGAAACATCGGGGTGACGGAGCAGAAAAGCTGGAAAAGGAAATGAGAGCTGAGGAGGAAAGGAGGGCGGATTTCTGTTCTTTCTGTCCGAAACTTTCCTTTATTTCATCTCCATCCAGGTTTTTCTCACTAGGCTGATATTTCAGCGCAGCGTTGCACAGTTAATCAAAAAATATCAAAAAAGTATAATATCACGCAGACGGCTGGAGGCTGGTGTTTCCTCGGAGGGAAGGTTTCTCTCACAGATCTCCTGCTGCTGGAGAATTAAAATCCAGTTTTACGTTGGAGAAAATATTTCATTTTATTCAGACTGACAGCAAATTCTAAGCATCTCATTTTCTCCTGCAGCCCACAATTTTTTGGAACATTTTTCCTAAAGCGGTGAATAATAAATCCTGCAGAAGAGGCTGTCTGCAAAATGTAATGACAACATTTTCAGAAGGTCGAGGCTCGGTCCCAGGCTGATTTTCTCTCATAATGCATGATGTTTTGAGCAATTTTGTAAGCGCTACAAAAGAAAAGGTTGTATTGTGTTCCATATTGCCATCACAAAAAAATTACGACTGAAATAAGACTTTTGACAATACTGAGCCTCCCTACTTCCAGCCTGAAAACCTGCTAGAATATTCTGAACAGAGTTTTAAAAAGAAATACTGTAGAAAATGCTGAGTCCAGATATATTGTGAGTCATATTGCAACTGAAATATTGAGAGAAACAAGTTGAAATATTGTGTTTGACATTTCCTGGAGGAAATGTAAAATAAAAATATATTTTCTAAAACTAATTTCTACAGAACTGTCTCCCATGGAAAGATTCATCTTCATTTCTCCTTTATTCTTTTATTGATTATGTTTCTTTTTCTCCCTTGTTTTGTTCATTTTTGTTGCGTATCTTGAGCTATTTTACTGTTTTTATGTGAAGCACTTTGTAAACTGTTTTTAGATAAGTGCTGTGTGAACAAAGATTATTGTTGTTTTTATTATCTGTCATAAATTATGCATGCTGTTGTCCTGCAGGGATGTGGATGTTCTTTCATAAGCTGTTGTCATACAGTGTTAAACAGTAATACAACGAGATAATATTCTGTTAAACAATAATATAATGAGATAATATTATGTTAATCAGTGATATAATTACATTACATTACGTCATTTAGCAGAAGCTTTTGTCCAAAACGACTTACAATAAGTGCATTTTGTCACATAATGAGATATCATTATGTTAAACAGTGATATAATGAGATATCATTATGTTAAACAGTGATATAATGAGATATTATCCTCGATGCTGCTATTGTAGCTGCTGGCTTTACAACACACAGGAGTGAAACCTCAGACGGTGTGTGTGTGTGTGTGTGTGTGTGTGTGTGTGTGTGTGTGTGTGTGTGTGTGTGTGTTCCCAGAGAGTCCAAGACGTTGTGAAAGGAGCTGATTAATATTTGATGTGAGCGGAGCGCGGTCAGGTTCCATCCTGCCTTCACAACACAACAACAACCAGAGAACAGATCTGTTTAAATGTTTAAATGTAGAATCAATTTCATATCTGTTCTTTTGTCACATTTGTGCCTGAAGAAGCAGAACTGTGGGGTTTTATTCAGACTTTGCTGTAAAAATCAAGTTGACTTTCTTACCTTCCTTTAAAGATAAATGACAACCCAGAAATCCAATGACTAAATAGTTAATTGATCTATTGTTTTAAAATGATTATGATTTAAGTTTGGGTGGAGAGTTTCCAGTGTTAACGTTCAGAGCATTTTTATATTGAGTGATAGTCTTATCAGATTGTAGAATATTGATTAAATTTAGTCAATTATTTACTGACTGAAATGGCCTTGAAATGGCCTCTGATTTTAGTCAACTAACATAATCACATCCCAGTCAGTCAAATCATCCACTCATCCAACAGCAAACAGCAGCACTCTGTTAGTGTCATTTCAACATTTTCCTCTTTTTCTGGTTTTGAACTCCACACTCAGCCTCTGTGAGAATGATGTCAGAAAATATAATATACATAATAATAATGATAAAACATCATGTGACTGTTCTAAACTGTAGATCTAAATACAGGAACTTTACCTGGATCAGTAATCTTCGCTCTCTGAGAGAAAGTAGAGTAGAACAACTTTCAAAAACCTGGAATAATGTCTGCTGTGGTGTTCTTTTATTTATTTAGTTATTGTCAAATTTTCATCAGTACTAGAATGAAATGAAATTATTTCAACTATGGTCATGGGACAGAATATTTACTGTCATAGTCTCCGTTGACAAAATTGCCAAAAGCCTTCGTCAACAAACATTTTAGTCATTAATTTCCTGACGAGCTGAACGCTGTGCAGCTTCATGAGCTGTGATGTTTTCCTGAGGCCAGACTTTCCTTTTAAGATACAGAAGAGTTCATATGAATGATTCAATTATACATTTTGAGGCTGATTTTCACATGTATTTTTTAAGGAGCAGAGCTGCGGATGGTTGATCCAGGTAACGGCTTTTATGTACAGAAAGCTGCTTTAAAGATAAAGTTGACTTACTTATTTAAAGAGCTTAAAGATGCCTTAACACCAGCCCAGAGATGATTCGGCCTATTCAAGTTTAAGGTGGTTTTTACCTCTCAGAGCTGCGTTTGCTTTATTCAGGTCACAGCTTCCCCTTATGACCAGTTAACAAATTGACTAAATTATCTGATTATTTTGGATCAAAATGTGGAGTAATCAGAGCTGTGGGTGTTTTATTCAGCCCATAGCAATAACGTTAACTTCCCCTACAAAAAAAATTACCACTAAATTTTGAATTTCGTTGTAATTTCCATCAGAGCTGTGGATGCTGTATCCAGTCCAGACCTTGCTTTAATAATATACAGCAACCCAGAACATTTCTGACCACTTAATTTTTAAATTTTAAATAATTTCCACCTCTGCTGAGCTGTGGATGATTTATTCAGGTCTTATCTCGTTCGGCAGGAGAGTCAGAAGTCCAGCTGATGTAAGGCTGAACTCACAGCTGAAACACAGCAGCTTCAGAAAGTTACATTCAGTTCATCATACGACCATCATATTGTGATTATTTATTATATCATGCAGTAATTATCATTCACAATGTTCTTATAATGTTCATATGATGTTAGCTGTATTGTGTTAGTCGTTTTCATGTGTTAGCTACATCAGAGTGTTAGCTGCATCAGAGCGTTAGCTGTATCAGTGTTAGCTGCATCAGTGTTAGCTGTATCAGAGTGTTAGCTGTATCAGTGTTAGCTGTATCAGAGTGTTAGCTGTATCAGTGTTAGCTACATCAGTGTTAGCTGTATCAGTGTTAGCTGTATCAGAGTGTTAGCTGTATCAGTGTTAGCTGTATCAGAGTGTTAGCTGCATCAGTGTTAGCTGTATCAGAGTGTTAGCTGCATCAGTGTTAGCTGTATCAGAGTGTTAGCTGCATCAGTGTTAGCTGTATCAGAGTGTTAGCTGCATCAGTGTTAGCTGCATCAGTGTTAGCTGCATCAGTGTTAGCTGTATCAGAGTGTTAGCTGCATCAGTGTTAGCTGTATCAGAGTGTTAGCTGCATCAGAGTGTTAGCTGTATCAGAGTGTTAGCTGTATCAGTGTTAGCTACATCAGAGTGTTAGCTGTATCAGAGTGTTAGCTGTATCAGAGTGTTAGCTGTATCAGTGTTAGCTACATCAGAGTGTCAGCTGTATCAGAGTGTTAGCTGTATCAGTGTTAGCTACATCAGAGTGTTAGCTGTATCAGAGTGTTAGCTGTATCAGTGTTAGCTGTATCAGAGTGTTAGCTGTATCAGTGTCAGCTGTATCAGTGTTAGCTGCATCAGAGTGTTAGCTGTATCAGAGTGTTAGCTGTATCCGTGTCAGCTGTATCAGAGTGTTAGCTGTATCAGTGTCAGCTGTATCAGTGTTAGCTGCATCAGTGTCAGCTGTATCAGTGTTAGCTGCATCAGAGTGTTAGCTGTATCAGAGTGTTAGCTGTATCAGAGTGTTAGCTGTATCAGTGTTAGCTACATCAGAGTGTCAGCTGTATCAGAGTGTTAGCTGTATCAGTGTTAGCTGTATCAGAGTGTTAGCTGTATCAGTGTTAGCTGTATCAGTGTTAGCTGCATCAGAGTGTTAGCTGTATCAGAGTGTTAGCTGCATCAGTGTCAGCTGTATCAGAGTGTTAGCTGTATCAGAGTGTTAGCTGTATCAGTGTTAGCTGTATCAGAGTGTTAGCTGTATCAGTGTTAGCTGTATCAGAGTGTTAGCTGTATCAGAGTGTTAGCTGTATCAGTGTTAGCTGTATCAGAGTGTTAGCTGTATCAGTGTTAGCTGTATCAGAGTGTTAGCTGTATCAGAGTGTTAGCTGTATCAGTGTTAGCTGTATCAGAGTGTTAGCTGTATCAGTGTTAGCTGCATCAGTGTTAGCTGTATCAGAGTGTTAGCTGTATCAGTGTTAGCTGTATCAGAGTGTTAGCTGTATCAGAGTGTTAGCTGTATCAGTGTTAGCTGTATCAGAGTGTTAGCTGTATCAGTGTTAGCTGTATCAGAGTGTTAGCTGTATCAGAGTGTTAGCTGTATCAGTGTTAGCTGTATCAGAGTGTTAGCTGTATCAGTGTTAGCTGCATCAGTGTTAGCTGTATCAGAGTGTTAGCTGTATCAGTGTTAGCTGTATCAGAGTGTTAGCTGTATCAGAGTGTTAGCTGTATCAGTGTTAGCTGTATCAGAGTGTTAGCTGTATCAGTGTTAGCTGTATCAGAGTGTTAGCTCTGATACAGCTAACTCAGCTCAGAGTGTTAGCTCTGTTAGCTAGCACTGATACAGCTAACACTCTGATAGTTCAAAAACGCCTCGGCAGATCGCGTCGGGCAAAACAGCTTGGTGGCCTGTGGAGCAGGGCTGCGTGTGCGACCGGGTTAAAGACCGCTAATATCAGCTGTTCATCTGTGTTTGCCAGTGTCCCGCCGTTCCCACCACATCAAACGGCATCAAAACTGGAAGGACAGCCCGCCTTCTATTTGATTTGATTGGCTGCCTGGCCCAAAGTGACATTGACGAGTGGTGTGACTCCGCGCCTTGCGCTGAAAAGTTGAAAATATTTAAACTTTTATGCGTGCCTAAAAACCGCCAGAAAAACGCGACGCGCGTCGCAAGAGAAGAGCGCGCCAGGCGTGCCGTACCACAGGAAAACACTGGTTGTGGTGGCGACGCGTTTTGGTGGCGACGCGTTTTGGTGGCGACGCGTTTTGGTGGCGACGCGTTTCTAGCGACGCTTCTCGGGGTGACCGCCCCCTCAGTGTGTGATGCAGCCTCTGTGTGAGAATGGGTCGCTGTCTCGTTGTTACAACTTGGAAGCGTTCATGTGTTTAACTCTGAACACCAACATCCAAGATAATTTGTATTTATGAATTTAAAATCAACCGTAAACAAAGTGCAGCGGTCACCACACGCTTTTTGTAAGTAGACGTGACTGTATTACTGTGAAAACAACCGATAATTTGGATTTTTACTGTCTTGGATTGCTGACAACAGTGGATCGGCCGCAGTGTTTACCGCTCCTGTCGACACACTTCTGCAGTTCACGACACCAAGTGGGAGAAATCGGAGCCACAGAAAAGTCCCATTCATCCTGCTGGTAATCACCAGTAGGGGGCGTCGTGAACGGGTTTTCCCAGTCGGCAGCTCGTATTTACGGTAAATCCGATATGACGTGAACGCAGCATTAGTCGTATTGGTGTGTTAGCTGTATCAGTGTCAGCAGCACAAAGCACAGCAGACTGGTGAACATGCAGGATTCAGCTGCAGACTGACTGATGGTTCGAGTCGTTTATCTCCAGCTGCCTTGTTCACCTGACAATCTCTGCTGAGCACTGCAGCTGTGTGTGTGTGTGTGTGTGTGTGTGTGTGTGTGTGTGTGTGTGTTTCTGTGTGCATGACTGTTTGATTGAGAGGTACTCTGTAATTCGGTGTGTGTCACACACACACACACAATTGCTAACTCTCCTCTCCCTCAACCTGAGTGAACCAGCTGCTTCTCACTTGTCATTACACACACTGTTGTCTCACTGCTTGATAGCCATATGGAACACACACACACACACACACACATTCTCCCTCAGTCTGTAATAACAGTGTTGATGAGAGTCTGAGGCAATACGCTGACATCGCGATATGTTGAGTAAGCTCTGTGTGTGTGTGTGTGTGTGTGTGTGTGTGTGTGTGTTTGCTCTCTGCCAGAGGTATCAGGAGGACAACATGTGACCCACTGGCTTCAGCATGTGACTGTGTGTGTGTGTGTGTGTGTGTGTGTGTGAGAGAGAGAGAGAGAGAGACTTTTTGTTTTTGGACGTGACCCCTAGACCTCTTGTCCTCGCTTCTTTTTGAGGACAAACAATCTTTGTGTTTGAACACACCCACACACACACACACACACACACACACACACACTAACTGATCTCTGCCAGTACACTGTGTGCTATGTTAGTCAGCATCCCCCCGCCCCCCCACCAAATTGATAGGATCTGATTGGCTGGTACCGGACCCCAATACAGCCAATCACATCTCTCTAGAACTGTCAAGTCTCCGCTCTGACTTCCTGGATGCCAGCCAGTCAGGTGAGGCGTGATCTGAGGGAACTTCAGTGAACTTCAGTGTTTAACAGTGAAGAGACAAACTGCTGCCTTCACTAACGTAATCCATCATGTTGAACAGCAGGTGGATTGTAGTTTTCCCACTTTATCACACAGCTAATTATTGAGTTTGATGGGACTATTTTCTCTGTTTCCGTCACTGCGCACTGTTACGTTCTTCTGCTGGCAGTGAAGAGGAAACACACAGTGATCTGCTCACATTCAGCTCAGCAGAATGGAACAAGACTTCTGATAGACTGAGGTGTTATAGAGTCAAGTTAGGAAATAATACAATCCACCTGCTCAACATGATGTGTTATGTCTCCTCACTGTTTTTAATGTATTGGTGAAAACAGTGAGGTTGTTGGGTTCAGAGTCTTCATGGGCGATAATGTCGCTAGGAAAAAACACTGATATTATCCTCTAAAGAATAACTAAACCCCAAATCTGTGTAAAGCCTGACATCTAAAGGTAAAAAGCTTGCAACTGAAATGGCCATCTGCTATTGGCTGATCTTTGGTGCTAGCTGATGATGTCACCAGCTGTTATAGAACCTCTTATAGACTGGTGAGAGGAAGAGAGGAGATGAGAGGAAGAGAGGAGATGAGAGGAAGAGAGGAGAGGAAAGGAGGAGAGGAGGAGTAGCAGGAGGTGACAGAGAGTCTCTGTACTGAATCAGATCAGCTTCCTCACACAGAGCTGACCATCTGTCTAACCATGCTGTGTGTGTGTGTGTGTGTGTGTGTGTGTGTGTGTGTGTTCAGCCCTTCCCATTCATTTATCATATTTGAGTAATGGGACTGCTCAGGCAAGTGGACATTGTGTGTGTGTGTGTGTGTGTGTGTCTAGCCTGGTTCACTTTCATTAGATTAGTTGTTTTTTAATACCACTCTCTCTCTCTCTCTCTGTTTCTCTCGCTGTTTCTGTCTCTTCCTTTTGTCTCTCACACACAGTCTCTCTTTCTTCCTTTTCTCTGTCACACACACACACACACACACACACATACACACACACTGTCGCACACACATACACTGATACAGTCTCTCTCTGTCTCTCTGTGAGTTTCAGGTATCGCTGTTTCCTCTCAGCCGACCATCTGCCACCACAGAGCTGACAGTGTGTGTGTGTGTGGGTGTGTGTGTGTGTGTGTGTGTGTGTGTGCACTGATTGACTGTGCGTGCAGGTTAGCGTTGCAGGATTCCTGCTAAAACCATAATCCAGATTATTTTACTAGATGTTTTGATCCAGATTATTAATCACCACTCCAGTCCTGATGATCTGAATGAGAAACCGTCTGAGCGACTCGTGTTTATGTTCTAACTACGACCGACAAGATGCCATGACTGTAGTTTTCTTTAAACTTTAGCAGATAATTATTATTTTTACCCAATAAGGAATAGACCAAGGTTTTTGCGGAGATTGTCCCGTTGGTAAATTTAGCCGTTAACGTCACAATGAAAAAGCATCATGAGAGCGTCTTGCTTCTGTGGTTTGAGATATTTCCTGTTGAAACATACATAATGATATAATGATACATAATGCAGGGAGGGATCGTTCCAACGTGGAAACAGTAACAGCATTTTGACATTAATGACATTTATTGTTAAGTAGGTGTATATTATGACATGGAAAAGTAGCTAACAAGGTGAAAAATTAATCTTTCATTTCATTGTGATGAGAGCATCAACATCAAATTCATCCATGGGTCCCCAGTAGATCTTTGTTTGTTTGTTTGTTTCTTTATTGTCACATATAAAAATGTAAAAGAAAAGGATACAATATATAATTTGCAAGTGAATGTGAAGGAGAATTGCCTAAAAACCCTCCAGGGGCTTGAGAAGTGGCATTCTCCAGGCAGCATATTACAACAAATAATTACAGCAATGTAAAATACACAATTTGAATGTATCTATAAATAAGTTTAGACATAGTAAAAAACGGAGATATAGTTCAGCATAGTACTTGACAACAAAGCATCCCATAACACCCATCTACTACACAAGTATAAAGAATCAGTCATAGTCATAAGACACACACACACACACACACACACACACACACACAAGAATTCTCATTCATAATACATGCAAGTATACACAAACACTATCATTAACAGACTGAGAGTAGACACTCATGTGATATGGCTTAGAGTTTTCATAAGACAAGAAAGATAAAGAAGAATACACACACAAATAATGTTATGACAAGGAAAATATTGGTTGGACCCAGCTTATACAGGCAGCCCATATGGAAAATATTGGTTAGCTAGGAGAAGTGATTTCAGGGCTCCAGTTTCTTTGGCTCCAGTGCTTCATGCTAACACTTCAGCGTACACTATGTTGAGTGACAGCAGGCTCCATGCTAACACTAGCACACACACACACATTAGCCCCTTTCACACATGCAGCTTCATCCAGAGAGCATGTGTGAACAGAGCTGGAGTCGATATTCCCAAAAGGTTGATCCGCCAATTTCGCTCCTCCAGACCGAGTGAAATTCCCGGGAATCTTCCTTTGCGACTCTAGTGTGAATAAAATCCGCCCAAATTCCTGAGAAGAGCGTCAAAAGGTTACGACGGTCTGACGTAACACGCTTTCATGTAGAGCGAGCCGACCAATCACAAGAGACTCTGTTTCATTCTGCGACTCACTGCAGCGTTGAGAGCTGAAAGTTTGAATTTTTAGTTTTCCAAAATGTCTGTAAATGGGACAGACTGGGACACGAGGAGGAGCAGCAGATTAATATGAAACACTAATAACAGCAGGAGAAACGCAGCAGCTCCTCATCCGCCATTTTTCTACAACAATAACAAGTGAGGTGTTCAACATGCGGCCCGCGTCACCTGTCAGGACCGTCATGTCATGCTGAACGCTTTCTACAGACAAACTTTACAGAGAGAAGAGAGAGGAGAGCAGAGGAAGAGAGAGCATGGAGATCTACAGGAGAGATCAACAGGGAGAGGAGCTTGTGTTGAGTGATAGTAGCCTACTGTGTGTGTCGGTTGGTCTGCTGTGTGTGTGTGTGTGTGTGTGTGTGTGTGTGTGTGTGTGTATCAGTGTCAGTGCAGAGCTGCCATGCTGCTCAGTCATGTGAGCTGAGCTGTACCATCGCTGGCATTCATCCATGAATTACTGTATACACACACACACACACACACACACATACACACACACATATACACACAGCTGCAAGGACACATGTTGAACAGGCTTAGTAATGTTATCCCTTCAATGTGTGTGTGTGTGTGTGTGTGTGTGTTCTACCAGTCTCTGCTGGCTATAACAAACAGGGAAACCCAAGCTGAAAAAAACCCCAAATGCTACACACAATACAATGCTGCTATCAGAATTTTAATTATTTAATATTTGAATTTCATTTTCTATTTATTTATAGAGCAGCTTTCAAACCAAAGTTACAAAGTGCTTCCCTGAAGAGCAGAGAGGAAAACAACAGAAACAATAAAAACAACCTAGTAGCAGTAGTAGCATTAGCATTAGCATTAGTACAAGTATTAATATTGGTTTTAGCATTAGCATTAGCAGTAGTATCAGTATTACTGTTAGTGAAAGTGTTAGTATTAACATTTGTATCAGTATTAATATTGCTATCAGCATTAGCATTAACATTAACCATAGCATTAATATTAGCATTAGTATTAGCATTAGTATTAGCATTCATTTTCTTATTGACATTAGCATTAATATTAGTATTAGTATTAGTTTTCTTATTAACATTAGTATTAGTTTTTTTATTAACATTAGTATTAGTATTAGTTTTCTTATTAGCATTAGCATTAGTATTAGTATAGTATTAGTTTTCTTATTAACATTAGCATTAATATTAGTATTAGTATTCGTTTTCTTATTAACATTAGTATTAGCATTACTATTAGTTTTCTTATTAACATTAGCATTAGTATTAGTATTAGTTTTCTTAGTAACATGAGTATTAACATTAGCATTAGTATTAGTATTAGTTTTCTTATTAACATTAGCATTAGTATTAGTATTAGTTTTCTTATTAACATTAGCATTAGTATTAGTATTAGTTTTCTTATTAACATGAGTATTAACATTAGCATTAGTATTAGTATTAGTTTTCTTATTAACATTAGCATTAGTATTAGCATTAGTATTAGTATTAGTTTTCTTATTAACATTAGCATTAGTATTAGTATTAGTTTTCTTATTAACATTAGCATTAGTATTAGTTTTCTTATTAACATTAGCATTAGTATTAGCATTAGTATTAGTATTAGTTTTCTTATTAACATTAGCATTAGTATTAGTATTAGTTTTCTTATTAACATTAGCATTAGTATTAGTATTAGTTTTCTTATTAACATTAGCATTAGTATTAGTATTAGTTTTCTTATTAACATGAGTATTAACGTTAGTATTAGCACCACCCATCGTAACCAACACTTGATGGAAGAACAGACTGACTGGGTTTCTCAGGGATTTGAACCTGTAACTCTGGCAGTGCTGGTGCCTTGCTGAACTGATCCAGGAGCAGATGGTTTGGATCTGCAGCCTGCTGTCTTCAGACTGCTGACTCGTCCGCTCTCGTTCTGCTGTGTTTTCATCACTCTGATGTGAGACGACGTTCAGAATGAAGACGAAAGCCGCGGCCGTTCACAACGATTTCTGTTTTCTTTAATCTCGTTCAGATTTTGTCTTCAGAAGCTGCAACTCTGACAAATTACACACTACATCTTCATTAGCCTCCAACAGCAAACAGCCAGCCTCCCTGCTATGTGAAGCTCTGACGTGTTCGCTCCGCTCTGCCTTTACCGCCTGTCTCCTTCTCCTTTACTGCCTGTCTCCTTCTCCTTTACCGCCTGTCTCCTTCTCCTTTACTGCCTGTCTCCTTCTCCTTTACCGCCTGTCTCCTTCTCCTTTACTGCCTGTCTCCTTCTCCTTTACCGCCTGTCTCCTGCTTTTTAACCTTCAACTTAAAGACAAATTAAAGGAGAAAAGACGCTGCGCTGGCTGTTTTTTAGGTCTCATTTATTCTGTTTGTTTCTAACAGTCTGACACTTGTTTCCTCGAAAACTCCTGAAATAAGTGAAATTGCATTCTGGTCTGAGTTCCCATAATGCACTTTGATTTTCCTTTAAACAAGAGAATAAATCTGCCAATAAGGTGAGACAATTCCTCTGGTTTCCAATGCAAATCAATTTGTTGCAACAGTTTCTTTAGTCAAGTGTCATTGATTAAAAGCTGATCTGACTTGTTCTGTCTTGTTTCAACACTTTGACTCTTGTTTCTCGAAAATCCTCAAAACTGCTTTGGAAACTCAGTCTGTGATGTTCAGTTCATTCCAGCGGTTTAGTGATGAAGTGTTGTGATTTACTTTGTTGGTGAACCCACTTTCCCTCAACCTGCCTCGTCTACTTCTGCAGTTAGTGATTTACTATGTTTCCCAGAATACCTTTCACCTCTTACAGAAAGCCAACCTGCCAACTCTGTTCCTCGTGCTTCGTGAGGAGAAGACTTTCAAAAAAGTCCTGAGAAGTGAAAACGAGACGAAGCATCAAAACTGGAACGGAGACAGAAGTCGGTTCTGCAGCAGCTGCGAGTCTCTTCCCAAATTTGGTTTGGTTCCAAAGTGAAAGTGAGATATTTACCGTTTGAAGAAGGTGACACAGGTCTGTTCTTACAACGTGATTGACAGCTCAACTTTAACCCAAATGATGGAGCTTTTTAAAGAATTAGAGGGAACTGAAAGGAAAATTCAACCCTCAGATCCTCTTCAGTCTGTCGTGTTCAGTTCATTCCAGCAGTTATTTAGTGATGAACTCTTGTCATTTACTTTTTTTGCTGAACCCACTTTCCCTCAGCCTGCCTCGTCTACTTCTACTGCAGTTAGTGATTTACTACGTTTCCCAGAATGCCTTTCAACCACCGGAGAACAAGCAGGAACTTGTTGCTTTCAGCTGTGGGTTTACATGTCGGTGCAGAGAGAGAGCGAGAGTATCATGAGAGGAAGAGAGAGTTTTTCTAGTCTATAAAAAGTGAGTCGTCCCACTTCCTCAAACCCCAACCTGTCTCTCTGCTGCAGTGCATTCTGGTCTCTCTCCTGCTCCTGCAGTGCATGCTGGTCTCTCTCCTGCTCCTGTGGTGGAGAAACTGGTCTCTCTCCTCTTCTACGATGGATTTCTCCCTGTATGATTGTTGAACGTCTCTCGGTGCAAAATGGCGGCTCTAGAAAGAAGCCCTCGCTCTTTGATTCTGAGGGACTGACACCAAAACCTGACGTTTACCGCTGATGTTTTACATCCTGAAACATTTTCTCATATCAAACTGGAAATATCTGGAGGTGACGTCACCTCGTCTACGATTGGCCGGTTATCCACCAAGAAGAAAAACACGACTAACTACTGGATGGAGACAGGAAGGAAAGAACATCACCAACAGAGTTTAGATGTTTTAGTTGAAGTCTCCTTTAATAAAATCAGACTGTAAGACTGAAAACCAAACTAAATGTTGATTCAGATGGAGGTTTGTTAAAGTTTGGTTTGTTTTGGCTGAAATGGAAGAGACAGCCGATGATGGAGGGATGGAGAGATAGATAGTCATCTGTAGTGTGTGTGTGTGTGTGTGTGTGTGTGTGTGTGTGTGTAGTGTGTCAGTGAGCTGGTCGGTTGTTTTGTTATAAATAGCAGCAGTCAGATTGGCTCTGTGTTAAACAGATAGTTGCACTTATCTGACCTCAGTGGAGTGTGTGTGTGTGTGTGTGTGTGTGTGTGTGACAAATGTCTACTGTTTTGGCATGCAAGGGACATATTATGCATTGCCTTGGAGCTGTGTGTGTGTGTGTGTGTGTGTGTGTGTGTGTGTGTGTGTGTGTGTTGCAGAGCTGCATGCATGGCTTTCTATTTATAGAGCACATGGCTGAGACCCTGAAGGACTGTGTTGTTACACACACACACACACACACACACACACACACTCCCTCACCCAATCTCCAGGATGAAGGAGAAACTCTCCTCTTTTTTCTCTTTTAAGACTAGATTAGATTACATAAAATAAGATCAGAATATATAAATAAAGTTTCATGTTATTATTATTCTTAGATTAGATGAAACTTGATTGGTGTCTGTTGCAGCGGGCAGTAACAGGATACAGCAATGAAACTAGAACAGAAATAAGAATAGAGCAGAGAGAGTATTAACCAGAACAAGCAACAACTGCAACACTAGAACACGATAAGAGAAACTTAAGAATGTAAAGTATGAAGATAATATGAAACATTATGAGGCAGAAAGAAAACGTGCAGAATGTGGATCTGAAAACCAGAAATAAGAAATCTATGGATGAGAAATCTGCAGTGTGAGACAGGTGGAGAAACAAATAGAAAACAAATATCAATATATCCGCAGTATGGAGCAATGAAACCTGAAGAACACACACACACACACACACACACACACACACACACACACTCAAGGTGTTTTAGTTAATCGGTTCCCCTCCAGATGTGGCCCCTCGCTCTCTAAATGGACGCTTTGTGTCACAAAACCCTCCTGGTCTGGAGGAGGAGGGAGGGGTGGGGGGGGGGGGGGGGTGGAGGGAGGGGGGGGGGGGGGGGGGTCAACCTTTTTTCCACAAGCCTCCTATTCAGAAGCTGCTACCTGACTCCTCCGGCCCGACCTCCCAGACTGGAGGAGGAGGAGGAGGAGGAGGAGGGGGGGGGGGGGGGGGGAAGCGTCTGGTCTGCAACCCAAACTACACTACCACTAAATTTACATTACATTCGACAGGATTACATTACATTATATTACATGTAATCCCTCAAAATCCTCTGAAACCTCCTCATGGACTCATGGAACCCCCTCAAAGTCTCCTGGAACCCCTTGAAAGTCCTTGGAACCTCCTCAAGATCCCCCGTAACCTCTAAAAGACCTCTGGAACCCCACAACAACACCTGGAACCTCCTTGTGCACCCCTGGAAGCTCCTCAAAGACCCCTGCAACCCATTCAAGAACCCCTGAAACCCCCACAAAGACTACTGGAACCCACTGAATGTCCCTCAAGAACCATCTCAAGGACCCCTGGAACCTACTTACAGACCCCTGGAACCTCCTTAAAGACCTCTGGAGCCCATACAAGAATTTCCTCAGGATCCTCTAGAATCCTCTCAAGGACCTCTGGAACCACATGACGACACCTGGAACCTCTTTGTGGACCCCTGGAACCTATTCAAAGTCCACTGGAACCCCCTCAAAGACTCATATGGACCCCTGGAACTCCTTCAAGGACTTCTGAAATCCCCTGAAAGTCTTTAGAACCTCTTTAAGAACCCCTGAAACCATCAAGGACCTCTGAAAACCATTGAAGAACCCCTGGAACCCCCTCCAGCACCCGCTCAAGAACCCCTGGACTCCTGGAGGTTCCTGAACTGATTTAACTTGCTCAAAGACACTTCAACAGAACATACAGCTGCTGGGGATCAAACCTGTGACTTCACTGCCACAGAGAGAGAGAGAGAGGGAGAGAGAGAGAGAGAGAGAGAGAGAGAGAGAGAGAGAGAGAGAGAGAGAACCAGGTCAGACAGACTCTCCCAGGAAGAAGCTGATTGGCTGACAGAGATAAGAATCTCTCGTTACCACGTCGACCGTTGAGCGCCCTGTCCGTCAAACGTCTGTTCCCACGGAAACAAAGGCTCCCCTGTCCCCCCCACCCTCACCCCCCCTGCCCACCTCCCACCCCTTCACCCCCTCTTCTCTCTCTCTCTCTCTCTCACACACACACACACACACACACATTCCCCCTTCAGATAGTTTCAAAGAGTCTGGAAAGTTTCCAGTCTGTCTGGACAAAGTGGTGGAGCTGGTAACAGTGTGTGTGTGTGTGTGTGTGTGTGTGTGTGTGCAATCTAAATGTTTTTATTCTTGGGGCAGGGAGGGTAGAACAGGCCAAACTGATCCTATTTGACTGAATGGGACACACACACACACACACACGCACACACACACAAACACAGTTCCACCTGAATGAATGCAGAGTGGGGGGAGTGTGTGTGTGTGTGTGTGTGTGTGTGTGGTGGGGGGGGGCAACCTTTCAGTCACAGGCCTGGTGAACTTTACAGGAGTGTGTGTGTGTGTGTGTGTGTGTGTGTGTGTGTGTGTGTGTGTGTTTGTGTAACATCTGGAGAGTACAGATTGTTTAATTGTTTGAATTAAGTGAGAGGTTAGAGGAGCTAGCACACACACACACACACACACACACACACAAACACACACACACACACACACACAGACTCAGCTCAAGTATCACTTCTCATTAAACAAGGCCAGCAGTGTGCTCCCTGCGGTGTGTGTGTGTGTTTGTGTGTGTGTGTGTGTGTGTGTGTGTGTGTGTGTGTACCTGCTGGTGGCCTTCAGGCCCAACGACTGGACTTTACACTGAACGGTCTGTTCACACACACTCTCTCTCTCTCTCTCTCTCACACACACACACACACACACACACACACACACACACTCTCCCTCTCTTGGTAACTGACTAACCTCTGTTTGCTTTTTCTGGAAAATTCCACTGAGCTGAACTTCATGGAAGAGCAGAGCAGAGTATTTCCAGTAATCAGAATATTATAATAAATGGAGTAAATGGAATATGTTCAGTAATTAGACTGTCAATAATAATAATAAATAAATAAATAATAGTAAATAATAAACTTTACTTGTACAGCACAGATTTTCCACAGAGCTTTAACAATCAAATAAAACTCTAAAAATAATTAAAACGTGTAAAAAAGTGATTTGTACTGACTGTGGAGATCGCTGCTGATTTACTGCTCTGTGGCTAAATTATTTCACCGTCTGAAATTACCAACGGCTGCTGTCCAGAGAGAGATTAGTCCGGTAATTAGACTGTTCCCACTGTTTGAATTCTGTCCAGTAATTACAATACATCCAGTAATTACACTGTGTCAGTAATTACAGCCTGTCCAGTGATGAGAATCTATTTAATAATTACAATAATCCCATAATTACACTATCTCCAGTAATTAGACTGTGTATTATTAATTAGAATGTTTAATAGTTGCATTAATGAAGTTCAGTCCGGCGATTCTTTGCTCTGAACACTGTTTCCCACTGAGCTGCAGTTATTAACCAGAGGTCAGAGGTCAGGGGTCAGAGGTCAGCTGCTGCCTTGCTCAAGGACCCTTCAGCAGATGTTTCAGATTTGGTGATGATGTCATTTCCTGTCTCTGCTCAGGTTCAGACTGACAACCTGCCTCCTGTCCGCTGCCTGTTGCGTCGTCATGGCAACTAGTGGGGGGTGGGGGGGTAAAAGCATCGCTGTGGCAACCGCAGCATCGACCGCCTGACTGCAGGTGGAGAGGTCAAATGGTTTAGAGCTCTGACAAACCACAAGATCTGACCTTCGACCCCGACAGTCTACCTCTCTCTGCCTCTCTCACTGTACAGCTCTGTTTACAGTCCAGCTCTCTATATATATACGTAGATATATATATATATATATACATATACATATATATATATATACTGTATATACATATATACGGCCTGTATAGCAAAATAGAAGAATGTGAAGATATGAAGAAATATTGGCCTGAAAATGGTCAAATTTAAAGATACTGAAAATCGGCACAAAATATCATCAGCTTCAGTTCAAAAATTATTCCAAAACCAATATTGGTTGAAGTCCACAGTATATTGACTGAATTGTGAGTTGAATTCCCGACTCTTCTTCCCAACACAGCGGTAAGAAGAGACAGACTTCATATAAAGATCAAACACAAACTCATCAGTCTGTTTGTCTCAGAGGGAATCGAACCCTCAACCTGCAGAGTCAGAGCCTCCAGCAGCCGGGTGAATGAGTTCTGCTGGTGTGTGTGTGTGTGTGTGTGTGTGTGTGTGTGTGTGTGTGTGTGTGTGTGTGTGTGTGTGTGTGTCAGAGCCTTAATGGACGGCAGTTGGCTGCAGTCCGCTGCAGCAGTAAATCCATTAGAGACGCAGTACTGGTGCAGTATTATTACTGTATTACTGCACTCTGCCTGTTTATTCCAGTCTAGTCATGTTTATTTATAAAACACTTATCACAAGCCAGTCTAATATGGCTTTACATACATCACTATATACCATACTACCTCATATATATAATATACTACATCATATATTGAGAGCTTGGAGCCAAAGGGGCGTAAGTGCGATTTTGGGCGAATATGAGTATTATATTTGAAAGGTCTTAGTGAGATCTTTTCAGTGCCAAAAGGACACAACTGAAATCATGACCCATAAGTTTTAATTAAACAAAAACTGAAAGCTGTAACAGTAAAAGTAGGGTTTTGTTTGCTGTCAAAAGGGCGTAACTGCACTTACGCCCTTTTGACACCAAGCAAAACCCCACTACCCACAAGCATTGTGGGTAGAGGAGTCTAACAGCACTTAGGTCAGCTCAAAATGCAAGCTGACGTAAGTAATGCTAGCATGGCAGCATCATCACATCATTTTTAGTATCCTATTCATATCCTAATTAATATTCTAGGTCAATATTAGATTAATGTAAATATGTTAATATTCCCATGAAATACTTAGGCCTATAGATTCAAAATGTTATTTTATAATGTTAGGAGTGTGAACTGGTCAAGATGAGCTCTGGTAGTGAGACTGCTGGTAGCTGAAGTTCTCCCTCAGTGTTATGAGGAGTTTTCCAGGTCTTTGTCCCAGGACACATCAGTAAGTGATAAAAAAAAAAAAAAGTAGTAGTTTAGAATCAAAAGTAGTTTCTTATGTCTGTAGAGGTTTATTAAAAAGGTTTATTAAAAGTTTTTAACAGAAAAAAATGTATCAATCAATTTGAAATGTTCCATGTAGCTACAGTTTTAAAGGCCTTGGTGAAAGTTGCTGAGCTTTACTTCAAGATAAAGATATTCATTCTGATCTTGTTTTATATTTCAGTGTTGATTGAAGTGTAACTGCTAGATTTGTATTAAAATAAATGTGTTTTACAATTGTTTACTTACATACGCCCATATTCTGCATGGCTGTATTGGGACAATGTTTGTGCCAAAAAGACGTATTTCACTGTTTTGCCATTTTTAAAAAAGTTAACAAATATAATTCAACTTAAACTGTAGCAGTATAGTTTTTATAGTAATGCTCAATCTGATAACACAAAAAGTTAAAATATTCCAGTTCTGGTGTTTTGATGTTTTCAGCTGCAGGACCTCCTGGTTCCTCTGTGGGTTCAGACTCTCTGAGCCTCAGTCTGATGAAACCTTTAAAACCCCACTGTGTCTTCATCAAGCTGCTTTTATTAGTTCATTCATCACAGCTGACATTTTGGAGATATGAGGTTTTCACCTGACAGAGACGATATAATATATTATATATATACACTCACCGAGCACTTTATTAGGAACACCTGTACACCCGCTTATTCATGCAATTATCCTATCAGACATTCAAGTGGCAGCAGTGCAATGCAGATCACGCAGATACAGGTCAGCAGCTTCAGTTCATGTTCACATCAAACATCAGAATGGGGAAAAAATGTGATCTCAGTGACTTTGACCGTGGCGTGGCTGTCGGTGCCAGACGGGACCGGGACGGGAGTTCACACAGAACGGTGCGAAAAACAAAAACCATCCAGTGAGCGGCGGTTCTGCGGACGGAAACGCCTCGTCGATGAGAGAGGTCAGAGGAGAACGGCCAGACTGGTCGGAGCTGACAGAAAGGCTTCAGTAACTCAGATAACCTCTTTACAGCTGTGGAGAGCAGAAAAGCATCCCAGAATGCAACACGTCCAACCTGGAGGCGGATGGCACTGAGCTGAAAGCTGATACCTGCCCAGTATTAGTGAGGTGTTCCTAATAAAGTTCCCGGTGAGTGTAGATGTAGTTCTGTTGACTAAAGTTACTGAGAAAAAGTAGTTCAAACTACTTTAATCACATGACTGCATGAATCCCACAGGTTTGGATGTTAAAGGTTTTTTTCCTGTCTCATATCACAGACAGACAGAATATGTCTGATCAGGTTATTGATCGATACCAATGATCAGTGATTACCAGCTGCTGAGATTTCTGCCTTTCAAAACTCACTTTCCAGCCCAGGTTCTGTTTAGGAACAAAAACTCCCAATCTACTGGAGTTTACACACACACACACACACACACACACACACACACACACACTCGGGCTCATACACTACGTATTGCTGCTTTAACCAGTCATGTATTTTATATAAACAGAGTGAAGAACTGTGCTGCCTCAACATGACAACAGAGTCATAAACAATAGTATAAAAATACTAAACAAGGTTCAAATTAGTTGAACTGCCACTAAGCTGCTGCAGCTGGAATTTAACTGCTAGTTAAATTAAATTAAATTAAATTAACACTTTACATGAGTTCTTCTGTCTTTCCTCTGTGTCTGACAGGAGAGGAACGCTCTGCTGCCTCTGATCTGACACATACACACACACACACACACACACACACACTGATCCTGGACTCTTCTTCTTCTGTGGTGTCAGCAGTAGGATTAGAGCAGGATGAGGTGTCAGTCACCAGTGAGGCGGAGCTGCAGACTGATCTGAGCTGCGCTGGAAAAATCAAATCAAATAATGAAGAGTGAGAGAGAGAGAGCGAAAGAGTGTGTGTGTGTGTGTGTAGGTGTGTGTGTGTGTGTACTGACTCTTATGGCGTTTTCATATGTTCATGTCGGTTCACCAGTTGGCCTGTATAATGATGAGGTGCTGCTCAGCGGTCTTCCAACATGGCAGCCGCTCTGGTTGCTGGCAGCTAAGCTAACGTTAGCCTCATTAGCTCAGAGCAGAGAGACTTCAGCAGCTGAACAATAAAACACTCTGCTGTTCAGTTCAGTCGTATCATTATGGGATGATGTCAGTGTTTTCTCATTGTGAAATTATAACCGCCACTGCTCGTTATTTCTGTCCGAGTCATGATGACATCACTGTCGCTTTACAAGGCAGAAAGTTCAGACTGTCACTGTGGTTCAGTGGAGAATGAGCTCAAATATGGAATAACTTTATCATATGTCATTTCTACTGACATTATTTCACCCGTTTTAGGAACAGAACAATTGGCGAACTGAATCCAAAAAATCCCATTCATTTTCCCCATAGGA